>NW_022161177.1:0-21595 GCF_008728515.1 Papio anubis | reverse complement strand
TGTTAGCGAGGATGGTCTCGATCTCCTGACCTCGTGATCTGCCCACCTTGGCCTTCCAAAGTGCTGGGATTATAGGCGTTAGCCACTGCGCCTGGCCTGCTGTCTTTTTCTAATGTTAACTTGACCCTGGTTTGGCCAAGCCTTGAGCTTTCTGGGCACTCTTTCTGGGCTGTGCTCTCGACCTGATCCCCGCTCCAATGCCTCGGTGCCACTCCATTTGGTCAGCTCCCTCTTGTGAGGCTGGAAGCCTGGCACGGACCCCACCATCCCATGACATTGGTATTTTCTGATTTCCCAGTGGACAGATGGCTCCACTTGTCTCATCAATTCTGGACATTTGTACCACTCAGATGTTAGCAGGTTTTGTTTGTCTCTCTCTATAAGCTGGCGAATTACCAAGCACAATTTCATTGTACTTTCTGGTCAGGTTTCTTATTTCACAAAATTCAGGGAATCGTTTTGTTTTTGCTCATGAATGTGAAGGCCTATTTCCAATTCCAGGCTGTCCTCCTAGCCTTCTTGCTTCCTCCTCTACCTCTGTCCAGGTGTGACAGAGGTGGTGGCTACACTGATGATAGAAGGAAAAGGTAAACACAGTTTGTTTACCTCTGAGAATTTCGAGGGGGAACAACCGAAAATGTGGAAGCAGCTTCTTAGGCATCTTCCACTGAAATGTTTCCATTTGATTCAATTCATCCTCGAGGCTAAAGAGTGCGGGCATCTAGGAGCCAGGAGGGAATTAGGAGCCAGTTGTGGACATGCCGCCCTCCAGGAGGTCAGGGTCTGTGACAGCTGCTCTAACATGCAGAATCCTGCTGAGATGTCCTGTGGCTTCAGAGGTATTACCAAGGCCCATTTCTCAGGAACAACAGGGAAAACCAGTGGGAGAGTGACCTGTGCAGCATCTTGCAGAGCAAAGAACTGTGTGGGCCGCAAGCCAGAGTGCGCAGGCATGGACACCAGCTCTGCCAAAGATGCGCATTCTGCTCACTTCCTTTCTCTGCAGCCTTTGGTGAGTAATTTCACCTAAGCCTTGGTTTCCTTCTCTATGAAACGGGATACTAAATCCTGTCTCTGCGTTCTCAGGAAGCTGTTGCAAGCCCCAAGTATGTGCATGTGAGCGATTTGAAATGTTAAAGCTCTCTGCACTATTATCACACTGCTCTCTGCTACCACCATTAATTAGCCAGGACTTGGTCACCGTGATTCAGCCAACTTTACTAAGGACCATGACTACAAAGAGCTTTTTCTAACCACTACACATACTTCTGGGGACCTAAAAGGGATGAGACAGAATAAAAAGGAATCATTACAGATGACGTGTTTCCAAATATAGAAAGGCAGGAGAACTTTTTATGACACTGTATCATTATAGTACAGCTAGAGTCATTCAGCCACAATCCTAAAACTCTGCTCAAAGAAAGCTGCCAAAAATAGCAGAACTAGAAGTTCTAATAACCTTATCAATCTCCCATGCAGAGGAGCATGTGCCTGAATGCTTTGGGCCAGAAAGAGTCGTGTCAGGTCTAAAACAGCCTTTTAATAATGTAATTGTGGCTGGGTGCGGTGGTTCATGCCTGTAATCCCAGCACTTTGGAAGGCCGAGAAGGGTGGATCACTTGAGGTCAGAAGTTCAAGACCAGCCTGGCCAACAGGGTGAAACTCTGTCTCCACTAAAAATACAAAAATTAGCCAGGCATGGTGGCACATGCCTGTAATTCCAGCTACTGCAGAGGCAGAGGCAGAGGCAGGAGAATGGCTTGAACCCAGGAGGCAGGGGTTTTGGTGAGCTGAGATCATACCACCGTTGCACTCCAGCCTGGGCAAAGAAGCGAGACTCAGTCTCAAAAAAAAAAAAAAAAAAAAAAAAGTAATTGGGCCCACTGCCAGGGTACTTGAATCTGCCGGGTACAGAAGCTCAACCCCAGCCCATCTGGCCCACAGTGGTACAAAGCCAGGGGCAGCCCTATTCTCGCTCTCGCTGCCCGTGCTCTCCTCCTCACTCAAGGGCCATCTGTGGGCTTTACATATCCTTGCCCTGTTTGATGTGAGGCTCTTCCTAGGCAACAGGAGGCACAGACAAAGGCCCTTTATCTCATCGCCTGGTCAAGGCCAGTGTTCCTGGTCTTGCTATCCCTTGTTCTTTTGTGGCACTGACCTCAGTCACTATTCATTACTCTGTGTCTGAAGTGTCTGGGAAGAATCCTAAAGAGGGTTAGGGTATGTGGGAGGGATCGGGAAAAATGAATGTGTTCTGGGAAATAAGGCCCAAAGTATCTGCCAGCCCCATGGGAGGGGGACAGCCACTCAATGTCTGGAACATCCTCGGCCCTTAGATCACGCTCGCCTCCCTGTACCACTCACCATGCACCTGAGATTGCAGGACACACCTGGAGCATGTCATGGTGGTTCTGAGTACAGACTCCACCATCAGATCTGAATTCACATCTTGGTTCTGTTTCAGACAAGGGCTAACCTCCCTAAGCCTCAGTTTTTTCTTTTCTTTTCTTTTTTTATTTTTTTGAGACAGGGTTTCACTCTTGTTGCCCAGGCTGGAGTGCAATGGTGCGATCTCGGCTCACTGCAACCTCTGCCTCCCAGGATCAAGCAATTCTCCTGAATCAGCCTCCCAAGTAGCTGGGATTACAAGTGCCCGCCACCACGCCCAGTTAATTTTGTATTTTTAGTAGAAACAGGGTTTCACCATGTTGGCCAGTCTGGTCTTGAACTCCTGACTTCAGGTGATCCACCCGCCTTGGCCTCCTAAAGTGCTAGGATTGCAGGTGTGGGCCACCGTGCCCAGCAGCCTCAGTTTTCTCATTTGGAAATTGGGGCTAAGGACTAAGCTCCTGTCACTGGTGCAGTAGGAAGGATACTGCAATATCCTTCTACGTAGACCAGCCTGCTGCACATCTAAATGTGCAGCCAAACAAACCACTATTTCCCAAGTTCCTACTACGTGTGAACCACTGTGCTGGTACTGAAGGAGGAAAGAGTCACAAGGAAATTCTGTGAAACCTGCTGGGGCCGGGGTGGTAGTGGTGTGGCTATGGTGTGCCTTCACATCCACCATCTCATTTCATCCTCGTAACACCTGTGAGGGAAGGATCCAGCTCCCCATTCTCAGACAAACCGCTGGAGCTCAGAGGGGTTTTATGGGCAGCCTGAGGGTGCACAGCCAGCAATGGCAGAGCCAGGATTGGAACCCCAATCCATTCTTCTGACTCTACCTTCTGTGCTTTCTCCTTTGGCACAAGCAAGTAGGAGACAAGCCAGTAACACAGATGACTTCGATTCTCAGCATCCACTCATCCAGCCTCTGTCCAGGCCTGCCTCTTGCTTCCTGCCACACTGGGGACACAGGCAGGCACTCCAGTCTCCCTTGGCCTTCTGGCAAACAAATGACCAAAGCTGGCCGGGGAGGAAAAAGGATCCTAAAGACTTGGGCATTGGTCCAAGATGCCTGTAGTGAGGTCAGGAAATGATGCAGAAGCCAGGCTTTCAGACCAGTTTAAAGTGGGGGCAGACACAGTGCTGCCATTTTAAAATTCTGCTGCGAAAGGGCCTTAGAAGACACATCATCTACTACAAAAGAGGAAAATCTGGCAGAATAAAGATCAGCCCTCCTTAAGAAGTCAAACACACGAAGTTGTTGTTTTCATGTGGTCCTTAATTTTTCTCATTTCGCTGAAGTCCAGTGAAAGCTTAATGTGCCTGGGACTGGGGGAGGAGTGGAGGGAAGGAGAGGAGGGAGGGAGAGGAGAGAGGCCTGTTGTCTGAATCTGCAATTCTCTACATTTCCTCATGTCCGACACCATGTGATAAGTGACATTGACTCACACAGGCACCCTCAAGGACTTAACCAGACTTGGATGAAATCCCAGACAGTTTTGTCAAGATACAAAGTATAAGGAAACTCACAACCATCACAGCTATTAGCTCCCAGAGAACAGCTGCTCACCACACACAGCAGGGCAGGCTCCCGCCCCCCTCTCTCCCACTCAAGAGAACAGATTTGAATCTAAGGGAGTAAGAGTGACATTATCACAGAAATAAATTGGACTTAGCATGGATTTATTTTTTAGAAGCTCATTCACAATTGCTAATTACCAGTGACATCTCACAACCGATCACGACTTAACCGTGCCTGTGAGTCCAGATTCCCTGGGGCTGAGGAACTTGATTTGGCTCTAGATGCCCTAGAGCACAAAGGCCAGTGTCTGGCACACCGCAGAGGCCCAGAAATTATCCAAATTGTAATTAACTTATATTTCATTTGCCCCCTGGGAGGGGAGAGGACCTATCACATCCATTCAAGACATTTATTGAACACTGATCCTGAGCCAGGCGCCAGAATGGGCGATCTACATACGGGATGTCCCTCCCCCAGTCACTCTGTCAGACAGGCACTACTAGCCCTACGTTACTGGTATATCCACACAGACTGAAAAAAAGAGAGTTTCCACTCAGTTAATAAACAAACGGGCTAGGATTTGATCCCAGATATATATGACTTCAACGATTATGCTTTTGCTTTTCTTTTCAAGACAGGGTCTCACTCTGTCGCCCAGGTTGGAGTGCAGTGGCATGATCACAGCTTACCGCAGCCTCAACTTCCCAGGCTCAGGTGATCCTCCTGAGTAGCTCATGCTACCACACTCAGTGGTGGCACTCTACAGGCTTGTGCCACTATCCTCGGCTAAGTTTTGTATTTTTTTGAGAGATGGGGTTTTGCCATGTTGCCCAGGCTGGTCTCAAACTCCTGAGCTCAAGCAATTCACCCACCTCGGCCTCCCCAAGTGCTGGGATTATAGGCATGAGCCACCATGCCTGGTCTGATTATGCTTTTTCAACTACTCGACTATAAGCAACAGCCAGTCCCTGCCTTTAAGGAGCTTACAATCTAATATGGAGACTAACAGGCACACACAAGGAACTAACTATGGTTCCTGGCAGAAAGTAGTGCCACAAGATGGGCATACTTGTGGTGGTGAGGAGGGTGAGATAAGAAAGCAAAAGCAGCTTGCTAGTAGGGGCAGCATTTGAGTCAGGACTGGAAAGGTTAGGAAGAATTGTAACAGGTAGACGAGGTGAGGAAGACCTTCCAGGCGGATGTACACAGCAGTGCCAAGGCAGAAAGTACAAAGCATCTTCTGGGAAAGTCTAACAGTCCAATTCAGTTAGAAGATAGAATTTGGCAAAGAAGGGAGAAATAAATCTGGGAGAAAAGGCTGGGGTTGGGCTGTGGAAGTGTAGATGGGTCCTGAAACCCATGCTTAAATATTTTTGTAGACATGGGGGTCTCTATGTTGCCCAGGCTGGTCTTGAACTCCTGAACTCAAGAGAGCCTCTCACTTCAGCCTCTCAAAGTGCTGGGATTACAAGTATGAGCCACCATGCCTGGCAAGAAGTGTGGATCTTTTTCATAGTGAATGGGAAGCTCTTTGGAGGTTTCTGGGTGGCTGGTGACGTGGGTGGGCTGGGTTGACAGGAGCAGAGACTGGAGGTAGGAGCAGTCGCTAGGAAGCTGCGGTAATTAGTACCAGGGGTACTAATGTCACAGGCATGAAAGACTTGAAGGAGAGTGGTGGCTTCAGGAATGGAGATGATGTGAGCTCCGCATGGAGGCAGAATCAAAACAACCTGACAACTGCCCAAGTGGAATGGGCATGGCGGAGTGAGGAATGACGCCCAGGATGATGGTGATGCCACTGACGGGGAGAGGGGAAACCAGGGGGCACAGCTGGGTAGAGAAGCAGGTCAGTTTCATTTCAGAGCTGCCAAGTTTAAGTTGCTGGTAAGATATGCAAATGGAAGTATCTAGTCAGGAGAAAGAAATCACCAAGTCATGGGCTATTGGGGCAGAAGGGAAGCCATCAAGTCCAACTATGGCATCAACACAGTCATGCATTGCTTAACGACAGGGGCATGTTCTGAGAAATTCATCGTTACGTGATTTTGTTGTGTGAATATCATAGAGTGTACTTACACAAACCTAGATGACGTAGCCTACTACAGACCTAGGCTATATGGTACAGCCTATTTCTCCTAGGCTACAAACTTGTGTAGCATGTTACGGCGCTAAATACTGTAGGCAACCGTAATGCAATGGTGTTTGTGTATCTAAACATAGAAAAGGTACAGTTGGCTGGGCGTGGTGGCTCACACTTGTAATCCCAGCACTCTGGGAGGCTTAGGTAGGTGGATCACTTGAGATCAGGAGTTTGAGACCAGCCTGGCCAACATGGCGAAACTCTGTCTCTTCTAAAAATACAATAATTAGCCGGTGTCATGGCGTGCACCTGTAATCCCAGCTACTTAGGAGGGTGAAGCAGAAGAATCTCTTGAACCTGGGAGGTGGAGGTTGCAGGGAGCAGAGATCATATCACTGCACTCCAGCCTGGGCGGCAGAGTGAGTCTCCAGCTCAAAAAAAAAAAAAAAAAAAAGTACAGTAAAAATATGGTATAAAAGATAAAAAATCATACGCCTATAAAGGTCACTTCCCACGAATGAAGTACGCAGGACAGAAAGTTGCTCTGGAAAAATCAGTGAATGAGTGGTGAGAGAAAGTGAAGGCCCAGTACATTAATGGATACTACTATAACTTTATTTTATTTTATTTTTATTTTTATTTTATTTTATTTTTTGAGACTAAATCTCGCTCTTGTTGCCCAGGCTGGAGTGCAATGGTGCGATCTCGGCTCACTGCAACCTCCGCCTCCCGGGTTCAAGTGATTCTCCTGCCTCAGTCTCCTGAGTAGCTGGGATTATAGGCGCCTGCCACCACACCCAGTTACTTTCTGTATTTTTAGTGGAGATGGGGTTTCTCCATGTTGATCAGGCTAGTCTCGAACTCCTGACCTCAGGTGATCTGCCCGCCTTGGCCTCTCAAAGTGCTGGGATTACAGGTGTGAGCCACTGCACTGGGCCTATTTATTTTTATTTTTTATTTATTTTTATTTTTTGAGATGGAGTCTTGCTTTGTTGCCCAGGCTAGAGTGCAGTGGCCGGATCTCAGCTCACTGCAAGCTCCGCCTCCCGGGTTTATGCCATTCTCCTGCCTCAGCCTCCCGAGTAGCTGGGACTACAGGCGCCCGCCACCTCGCCCGGCTAGTTTTTTGTATTTTTTAGTAGAGACGGGGTTTCACCGGGTTAGCCAGGATGGTCTCGATCTCCTGACCTCGTGATCCACCCGTCTCGGCCTCCCAAAGTGCTGGGATTACAGGCTTGAGCCATGGCGCCCGGCCTATTTTTATTTTTTGGATGGAGTCTTGCTCTGTTGCCCAGTCTGGAGTGCAGTGGCAGGATCTCAGCTCAATGCAACATCTACCACCCAGGTTCAAATGATTCTCCTGCCTCAGTCTCCTGAGTAGCTGGGATTACAGGTGTCCGCCACCATGCCTGGCTAATTTTTAGGTTTTTTTTTTTTTTTTTTTTTGAGTACAGACAGGGTTTCACCTTGTTGGGCAGGCTGGTCTCGAACGCCTGACCTCAAGTGATCCCTCCGCCTTGGCCTCCCAAAGTGCTGGGATTACAGGCGTGAGCAACCATGTCTGGCCACTACTGTAACTTTATAAACACCATACACTTAGGCTGCACTAAATTTATTGAAAATATTTTTCTTTCTTCCACAATAAGTTAACCTTAGCTTATTGTAACTTTTTTACTTTGTAAATGTTTTGATTTTGTTAACTTTTTGACTCTTTTGTAATAACGCTTAGCTTAAAAAGCAAACACATTGTGCAGCTATACAAAAATATTTTCTTTATATTTTTATTGTACAAGCTTTTTTCTATTTAATTAAAAAATATATATAAATATATAAATTTATATATATATAAAAATATATATATATATATATATTTTTTTGAGACAAAGTTTCTCTCTTGTTGCCCAGGCTTGAGTGCAATGGTGCTATTTACACGCACAGCAACCTCCACCTCCCAGGTTCAAGCGACTCTTCTGCCTCAGCCTCCCAAGTAGCTGGGATTACAGGCGCCTGCTACCACATCTGGCTAATTTTTTTGTATTTTTAGTAGAGACGGGGTTTCACCATGTTGGCCAGGCTGGTCTCAAACTCCTAATCTGCCCGTGTCGGCCTCCTGAAGTGCTGGGATTATAGGCGTGAGCCACTGCGCCTGGCCTTTTTTTTTTTTTTTTTTTTAACATTTTAAACTTTTTTGTTAAAACTCAGACACAGATACATTAGCCTAAGCCTACACAGGGTCAGGATCCTCAGTGTCACTATCTTCCACTACCACATCTTGTCCTGCTGGACTGTCTTCAAGGCAATAACACGCATGGAGCTGCCATCTCCTATGATAATAAAGACTTCCTGAATACTTCCTGAAGGACCTATCTAAGACTGTTTACAGTTAAATTTTATTTTTTATAAGTAGGAGGTGTGTACACTGTAAAATAACAATAAAAAGTGTAGGATAGTAAACACATAAACCAGTAACAGTCATTTATTACCATTATCAAGTATTACGTCCTGTACACAATTGTATGTGTTATATTTTATATGACTGGCAGCACTGTAGGTTTGCTTACACCAGCATCACCACATACGTGAGTCATGCATTTTGCTTTGACATTACGATGGCTATGTAACTAGGTGACAGAAATTTTTCAGCTCCATTATAACCTTAGGGCACCACCGTGGTATCTGCGGTCCATCTTGACCAAAACGTTGTTATATGGTACATGACTGTATTTCAATCTCCATCTGTCCCACTCCCCACCCCCTAAGTAACTCTAACCATGGAAGGCCAGGAGGAAGATCAGAGAGGGCCAGCCGGAGAAATGACAGTTCATGCCGATCGCGTTGATAACATTTCCCAGAGAGGGAAAATGTGGTGAAGAGACAAAGGAAGGAAACTAACAAATATTGAATATATACTGGGCTGGACTCTGTACTTCATATTAGCCTCAGAATTCCCAAAGGAGATGCACCGTCGTCTACTGATTTTACATATGCACAGATTAAGAGCGCAGGTAGGGTAGGTCTTGAGACTGGGAATCCAAATTAGGTTTGCCAAGTTATTTTCACAACACACGATACCTCCCACTGGGGAGCACATCCTCTAGGAAGCCTAAAGTTGGGTCAAAGAACAACGACATCCCAGAACGTCAGAGTGGAAGAGGCCTTAGAGATCACTCAACCCAACTTCTCGTTTACAGATGGGGAAACTGAGGCCCAAAGAGGGGAAATGACCAGCCCGGAATCCCAGTACATCGTCGCCAACTCTCCAAGCCAAGAGCGGTCTGACCGAGGTGATGGCGGCCCCGCGGGAGAGGGGATTACTCCGCGAAAGGTCGGGGGATCAAGGTGCTGGGGGAAGTTGGCTAAAGGAGGACGCGGGAGCACGAAGCTGGACAGGCCTCGGGTGGGTGGGGAAGAGCAGCCGGCAGAGTCGCCATGGCAAACCTGTCACGACAGAGCTCGCAGGTCCCGAAGTGGGGGTGAGGGTGAGAAGACCTGGGGCTGGGGAACAGCAGGCAGGAGACTGAGGTGAGGCCTCGGCGGCGGACGAGGCCTCTTCCGCCCTGCGTTGCCTCCCGCCCTCCCTCCGGGCGGGCCCTCCCCGCCTGGCTGCCCGCCGCGCCCCGGGGCCTCACCTGCTCCCGCGGGGGCCGGAGCCAGGGCCGCAGCCAGCGCACCCCCGCCAGGGTTGTCAAGGAGCGGAACAAGAGTGTCTTAGCAACCAGCAAGGAAGTCCTGCCCCCTCACCGGACGTTGACGGGAATTTCACTTATTATTGGTGAATAAGAGTATCAATCAGTGTGAAAGGGCCTTACAAGTCAGGCGTTTGCACGGAAAGGCCAGGGAGGCGGGACTTCACTTATAGTTGTCTTAAGCGTGCCCAAGGAGCAGGGGGCACATTGAAGTTCTTTTTCTAGGGAAACAAACTTCGAAAAGCGGTACTGCCTTGGGAGTTTCTTTAGTCATTTGAAATAACAAATGCAACTTGTTGGTGTCATGACACTTAGCCACCACTTTATTGGGATCTGGAAAGCCTAATAATAACTAGCATTTATGTAGGGCTTTACAATTAATGTCTCACTCGATTCTCACTACAGTACTTTTAGGTAATAATATTTGTCATCCCATCTGAACTAAAGTTCAGAGAGGTTAAGTAACTTGGTAAAGGATGGAGGTAATCTCTCTGCAGAAGGAACCCAGGGGCTCCTTCCTCTGTGCCACACCCTTGTATGGTCACCTAGCCCTAGTCACTAGGAGACATTTGTACCATCTAATTTGAGACACAGCTGTCCGGAGCCTGCCTTTTCTTCCCCTTGGGAGGGAAAATTAATCTGAAAGTACGGAGAAGGAAAAAGGGAAAGGGGAAGAACTGGTGGATTCTATTATTTGATTGGTAGATCAAAGGGTCAGTTGGGTACTTCATAGTTTAAACTTTTATTATTGTGATGAGTACTTGGGGTAAAACCCCACTGCCACATTTACTGGCGTTGAAACCGTCTTTGCCAAAATTATAACTGAGGAAATTATAACAGTGAAAGAGATCAGACCTGAACCACTCCATCTTGCCTTTCTAGCCTTTAAGCTGTCCTCGTTCCTTCCTAGGCATAGGCCAAACGAACCTTGGGAAGGAATTTAGTTTATAGTTTTACTCTGAAACAAAATGGACAATAGCCCTTTCCCAAAAAGACTCTCTTCCTGCCTTGGGGCCAGTCTGCCTTTGTAGGACTAACAAATTAGCTACAAAATTAGAAATTATGGTTTAGGGGTCACAGAGCAGCCTTTGACTGCAAGAGTCTGAATATTCCCAAATTGCTCCTGGGGATAACATCTCTATTGTAAAACGTAAGATCAGTGTTTGAGATATTTTGCAGACCCTGCACTCGATGGATCAGCTGACACTACCCAGACCAGTAATTTGGCTCAAACAGTTCTGTGATCCCTCCCAGGAACAGAAGACAGCAAGAAAACCTCACTTCAACCCCCACGGGATTCCATCTTCTACCTGATCAATCAGCATTCCTCACTTGTCAAGCCACAAAATTATCTTTAAAAATTATCTTTTATCACAAAATTATCACAAAATTATCTTTAAAACCTCCGATCCCTGAATGCTTGGGAAGCGTATTCAACTGCCTCCTAGCCATGTCCACCAGAATGTTCCACAAGCCCTTCAAACTCAGTGTGTCCCAAACTGAATCGATCATCTCCCTCCAATCTGCTCTTCCTGCATTCCCCATTCCAGTAAATGGCGCCATCCCCCACCCAGTTGCCTCCGTCAAAAACCAGGGAGTCGTCCTTCACCCTTCCCACTACCATCACCCACTTCCAATCACAAGCATGCCAATTTCAACTCCTCACTATTTCCTGATACAGCCTTTCTGGCCATGTTCATGGCACCCTCCATGTGCACACCACCACAGTCCCATCTACATGAGTGCAGTCTCCTAGTGGGACTCCGTGACTGCAGTCTTGCCCCTCTCTAATTTATCCTCTGTACCATAGTCAACATGACCCTGCCAAAACCCAAATCTCACCACTGCATTCCTCTGTTTGAGTAATTTGAGTAACAATAAAACTCCCGTCTCCTGCACAGCTTGCTCTGTTTGAATTACCTTTCTCCATTGCAATTCCTCTGTCTTGATACATCGACTCTGTCTAGGCAGTGGGCAAGGCGAACCCATCAGGTGGTTACAGCATCTACTGGGAGTTCAGCCCTAGCAAGTGCTAATGATTCAGAAAGGAGTAAGATGAGGACCTTGATCCCATGGAAGGCACAGTCCAGTGGACAGACAGCCATGTGAACAAATAGATATAGAATAACTCATTCTACTGATGCTATGGTAGAGGTGTGGGCAAGATTCTGGCTCTCCCAAGGAGGGAGTAACTAACTCTCAGAGTTTGGTACTTGAGTTGGCTGAGTCCAAGATGACCCCGGGGGGCCAATTGAGGATGGGACAGCATGTTTCACTGGGGAACTACGGGCGGCTCCAAGAGGTCTGGGTGGAGGGTGAATGTAGGTGTAAGTGGGAGGTGATGGGGGTGAAGATGCTAAGGGAAATAGGGAAGTAGTCAGAAGGGTTTTGAATGCCAGGTTCAGGGACTTGAGTGCTCCCTGGGGCGAGGTAAGAATGGGCACAGTAGCTGTTGGAGGGTTTCAAAACGTGGTCACGTTTGTGCTATGGAAAGATCACTCTGGTGGTGGAGACGGTGAATTGGATTTTGAGTGGGTAGACAGGGGGCAGGCACGGGGGTTTGGTTCTGAAACTTGGCAGCTTAAAGGGTGCTAGTTCCTTGCTGGTTCTCAAGATGCCTCCCTGGTGCGTTCTGATGGTCTGTGGAATGTCTGACTCAGCCTCCAGATTTCCTTAATCCTCTTTGCCAACTTTCTCCAGGAGAGGGAAGGTAGCCTTTGAGGGGGAGGATGCTCTTGCCTACGCCTCTCATCCAAATTTCTCCCAAAAGGGGTCCACAGTTGCTGTCTTCTTTTTCTCACCTCCCACTTACTCTTCAGCCCACTGCAATCTGGCTTCCACTCCCACGACACCACTGAAATTTCCTCCTCCATGGTTACCAGTGACCTCCTGAAGAGCGGAATCCAACAGATCCTTCAGTCTTTAGCTTACTGGACCCAGCCCCCACTGCTGGCATGAGCCTGTTGACCATGCCCATCTAAATGAACTTCTCTACCCCATCGGTGGTACCTGGAGAACTCTTTACCATATAGATTCTAGGGCCCTACTGCTCCAGAATGGTGAAAAGCAGGAATGTGTATTTCTCATCAGCACCCCTGGTGCACACTAGAGAATCACTGCTCTATCCCAACACCAAGGGAACCTCACTTTCCTACATCTCCTCAAACCTCTCCTCCTTTTCGGCCTTCTTCTTGGACTCTTCCTTCTTTGCTCTCTGTGCCTATCTTGACCCCCTTTTCTTCTCACTAATGCTGTCAAATTTCTTTCTACCTGAGGTCACCTTCTCATTGGTAACAGTGTTCCCTTGAGTCACATTCCCTGGAGTATTTACTGGAATTGAGGGTAGGGTATGCACTTTTGGAAAAGTCTCTCTGGTGATCCTGGACACTGTCCCAGGGAGCTGTGCCACTCCATGCATATCTTGTTGAGGATTGCTGCCTTAGGTACTTTCCCTTGGGAGTCTCTTCCACTCCCATGGTTTCCATCGTCAATATCCTTCTAAATTCTGATGCCTCCTGTATTTCTCTTTCTATATTAGACCTCTCTTTGGAGCTCTGGACCCAAATATTCCACTGCCTCCTGGCCACGTCCACCAGAATGCTCCACAAGTCCTTCAAACTTAGTGTGTCCCAAACTGAATTGATCATCTCCCTCCAATCTGCTCTTCCTGCATTCCCCATCTCAGTAAATGGCGCCACCCCTCACCCCCCACCAGTTGCCTCCATCAGAAACCAGGGAGTCGTCCTTCACACTTCTTCTCTCCTTCCATGACTTCCCATTGCCTAAGGGTGACATTCACCTGCCCTGTTCTGGCATTTAAGCCTCCCCATGGTGTGGCCCCCAGGCTCCCTCCTTCCTGCTGCTCCATCCCCTGTGCTTTACACCTCCACCACACCAATCTCCTCAGTAGGACTCTCTGGCAGCACATCATGCCAGGCTGTAATTCTCATCCTCCCTGCTTTTGTTCACGAATTCTCTCTGCTCACATCCTCCCTCTGCTCCTCCCTCCCTCCTTTTGGTTCTATGAGCCCGTAAGGTTTTGGCCTAAGCTTGTATACTTTGAGATCTCTTCTCTTGCAGCCAGAAGAGTCCTTTGTGTTCCTGTCTCATCTGGTGCATGTTTCTGTCACTGCCCTTCTTCACCATTTTATACTTGAGTTTCATTCTCTGTCTCCCTTTGTGAGCTCCTGGAGAGCAAGGGCCTTGCCCTCTTCATCTTTGCATCCCATGTACCACACAGGACCTAACCAAGAGTTGGTGCCCAGTCAATACTTCATGAATAAGTGTGTGAGTGAATGACTGAGGTGCGGAGGGTCACACTCTACTTCTCCTAGACTCAGCTCTTGTCAGTTCCAAGACTTAGCCTAGGTACCAGCTACACCCTTTCTTGGGCTGCTCTTGCTGTTTAAAGTGGCTGATGGTGGACACCCAGGAATCAGCAATTGGATCAGTTGCAAGTAACAGATTGGAAAAATAGTGGCTTAAACAATGCAAAGTGTCTGTTTTTCTCATGTAACAAGAAGTAATTCAGGACTGCCAGGCATGGGTCTCCATGGTCTCATCAAGGACCCAGCTGAGCCAGCACAAGATCCACACCCCCACACCTCCAGCATCTCACTTGCACCCAGATAGAAAAAGGGGGAAGGACAAAGGACAAACTGATGATTGCTAACTGGGTCAGTGCCCTTAAATGACACTTCCTCTAGCATCTCATTGGTCAGAATGATGTCACATGATGGTCTTAGCTGCAAGGGAGACTGGAGAATATATTTTAGCAGGGCATATTACAGCCTCCAATAGAATTGTGGTTCTATTTGTAAGGAAGCAGGGAAACGCAGACATTGAGTCTGCCTACCCACCCAGTTGCCATCTTCCCAGCCTTCTTTGCTATGAGAGTTGCTATTGAGTGTGGGTATTGAGTAGCACATACTCAGGGAAGTTGGGCCCAGTCCCAAAGGGTGAATCCTGTCTAGTTTAAACCAGTCATGGTACTCCCATTTGTACCCGAGATGGGTTTGGGATGAGCATATGACCTACTTCTGGATAATGAGACATAATTGCCTTCTGAGGGCTTTCCAGAGAGTTTTCCTCCCTCATAAAGAAACAGATGTGATGAGGTAATCACCTCCCCTTTTTCCTGTCTTGAACACAGTTGGGCGATGACGTGATCCTGAAATAGTCTTGGTAACCTACAACCATGAGTGGTCAGGTCTGCAGGAAGCCAAATGCGGAGGATGGTGAAGCAGAGAGATAGGAGTTCCTGGCTTGATGGAGTCTCTGAGTGGCAGAGTTTACCAATCTTGAAGTTGCCTACCTCCAGGCTTCTTGTATAAGCCACATTTTAGCCATATGTTCTGCTACTTGCAGCTGAAAATACCTGATATTTGTGATTTGTCTGTCTAGCATCCTTCCCTTTGGGAAATAGCATCCTTTCTTTTTTGGGGGAACTCCTATCCTCACTCAACCCTGTGGTTCTAGGTGGGGATGGTATTCATTGTACCTCATCCTCCCTGGGGAAGGATGCCTGATACAAGCTAGAGCAGTCCTAATCCTTCCCTGAGATTGTTTTTTTAAACTAAGCATGCTGAGGAGCCTCTTAGAGCAAGTCAACCTGGAGAAATAAACAGACACTCAGAAGGTATGAGGGACAGGGAACCAGAGTCTTGCTGGAGGTCCAGTTGTCCTTGAGGCCAGCTGTTCCCAGAGGTTGATTATGAGAGTTCATAGATGCCCCACTTTTTGCCTACACTAGTTCAAGTTGAATTTCTGTTACTTCTGACACAGATGGGTCCTGAACCTCCTTCTTCCTCTACCTAAGTCCTTCCCACCCTTCAAATTTCCACTTGGTTGCCTTTTTATAGCCAATTCTTTGCTGGAGTTAGCTGCTGAGGACATAGGGATTATTAAGATTCAGTCCTCACAACCCAGTGGAAAGACAGACACAGACAGTCACAATCCTGGGGGGCAAGTACTACAAGACACAGAAAACCGAAGGCCAAGGTGACTGATTTATTTTTATAACCTAATGTGGTTTGGATTTGTGTCCCTGCCTTAATCTCAAGTCAAATTGTAATCCCCGTGTTGCAGGGGGTGCCTGGTGGGAGGTGATCGGACAATAGGGGCAGATTTCCACCTTTGGTGCTATTCTTGTGATAGTGAGTGGGTTCTCACAACATCTAGTTGTTTAGAAGTGTGTAGCACCTCCACCCCATGCCTCTTCCTCCTGCTCCGGCCATGTGAAGACATGCCTGCCTCTTCTTCACCTTCTGCCATGATTATAAGTTTCCTGAGGCCTTCCCAGCCATGCTTCCTACAGAACCTGCAGTACTGTGAGCCAATTACACCTCTTTTGTTTATAATTTACCCAGTGTCAGGTGTTTCTTCATAGCAGTGTGAGAACTGACTAATCTATAACTCTAGTGTCTAACAAAGGGTCTGGCACAGAGTGTTGGTGTGATGAATGAATGAACACATGCACAAATTTTGTTAGAGGAAAAAGCCTTTTCACCATATATAGCTTATGGTCAATGCTCTTATCCCTGGGATTTTGCCATCATGGCCCAAGCTATTTCACACCACATCCTATCCCATGCAACAAGATGGAGTAAGGAAGGGAGAGGAGGGGAAGGGCATGCCATCTCCATTTAGAGATTCAGCTGGGAAGCAACGTGCATCATTTTACTCCATCCCGTTGCCCAAAACTTAGTCGTGTGGCTTAGCTGCAAGGAAATCTGGGAAATGTAGTCTTTATTCTGGATGGCCATATTTGCGCCTAGCTAAAAACTAGGTGTGTGCGTGGAGTTCTATTTCCATGAAGGAGATCGGAGAACAGGTATTGATGTCCAGCTAGCGCCTCTGCCACAGTGGGGCCTCAGAATAAGGCAGATGTGATTTCAAAACTCAGTTTCTCAGATCTGTGATCTCAGCAAGTCACTTGACCTCTCTGAGCCCAACCCTCTTCATCTGTAAAATGGGAAGGATTGTGAGGGTTGGATGGCATAACTTGCACTCAGCACTTTATGGGGGTTAAATGTCTATCGCTCTCCTCTTTTCCCTCCAACGAAAGGACTCATGCTTGAATTCTAGCCCTGTCTTTAGGGCTCTATGTGACCTAGACTCCTGGGTCCTCTTGCTGGAGGAAGAGGTATTTAAGGCTTGACTGGATGATCACTTAGTGGGAAGTTGAGAAGGAGATTCAAGATCATATAGATCTTTGGCTGGATGCAAAGATCTGAACCTGAGATTATAGTATAGGTTTTTTGACACCTGGAGTGAGTGTGTGTTGAGTGTTGTGAAGCTTCTCCCAAGACAGCACACACACATGTTGCCCTGCTCAGGCAAAACGGATAGACTCGAACAACAGTTTCTCTGTTCAGGTACTGCAGGGGTATACCTCCAGTTCCACTATTTGAGTGTCACTTGTTTGTCTATACGGCTGCCTTGTCCTGGACTGAGAGCTCCTGGGAGCAAGAAAAATCATTATATTTATTGAGCAGCTGTTATTTGCCACTTGATTTCTTGTTTAGTTCTCACTACCATCTAGCAAGAATAGTTTTATTGTCCCCATTTTGCAGACGGGGAAATTGAGGCTCTGAGTTTACTAGAGTCACCTGTCTCTCAGTAGCAGAGCCAGAATCTGAGCCCCAAACTGCATCATGAGAGCCCACGTTCTTCCTCCTGCACCATGCTCCCATTGCCTTGTTCATTTCCAAATCCCCAGCTCTCAATATGGTTTCTAGAACACAGGAAATGTTTAATGAATTCTTAAAATAGATAAAGCCTTGCCACAGGGAGCAGTGGCTCATGCCTGTAATCCCAGCACTTTGGGAGGCTGAGGTGGGTGAATCATTTGAGGTCAGGAGTTTGAGACCATTCTGACCAACATGGTGAAACCCTGTCTCTACTGAAAATACGAAAAGTAGCCGGGTGTGGTGGTGCATGCCTGTAATCCCAGCTATTCGGGTGGCTGAGCACGAGAATCACTTGAATCCTGGGAGGTGGAGGTTGGACGTTGCAGTGAGCCGTGATTGTGCCACTGAACTCCAGCCTGGGAAACAGAGTGAGACTGTCTCAAAAAAAAAAAAAAAAAAAAAAAAAAGAGAAAGCCTTGTGTGGACCAGAGTTGAGGTGGAGGGGAAGAGGTATTAGACTCTCCTATCCCCATCCCTGAGCACCTCTCACTCCATTCCTGACCAGGCAGTTCTCCACTTTCCTGGGGGTCGCTTCACGCTAGGTCCAGATGACCCAGTGGTGGGGAATGTGGCTCAGCTGTAAGCTTGGATCCTTCTCCAGAGCACAGCTAGCTTCAGGCTAGCTGTGACAAAGTCTTTGTCACAGCTCTCTGGGGCTTGTTCTTGTAGCTCCCCACCTGGGCCACTCCCTGGCTCCCAGAACTTTCTCCCTGCCTTTCTCTCTTTCTTTCTCTTTCTTTCTTTCTTTTTCCTTTCTTCTCCCTTCCTCCCTCCCTCCCTCCCTCCCTTCCTTCCTTCCTTCCTTCCTTCCTTCCTTCCTTTCTTTCTTTCCTTTCTTTCTTTTCTTTCTTTCGTCTTCTTTCTTTTTTCTCTCTTCTTCCTGTTTTCTCTCTTTCTTTCTCTCTTTCTCTCCTTCCTTCCTTCCTTCGTTCTTCCTTCCTTCCTTCTTTCTTTTTTTTTTTTTTGACGGAGTCTCGCTCTGTCACCCAGGCTGGAGTGCAATTCTGTCGCCCAGGGTGGAGTGCAATGGCGCGATCTTAGTTCACTGCAAGCTTCGCCTCCCAGGTTCATGCCATTCTCCTGCCTCAGCCTCCCGAGTAGCTGGGACCGCAGGTGCCCATCACCATGCCCAGCTAATTTTTTTTGTATTTTTTAGTAGAGACGGGGTTTCACCATGTTTGCCAGGATAGTCTTGATCTCCTGACCTAGTGATCTGCCCGCCTCGGCCTCCCAAAGCGCTGGGATTACAGGCGTGAACCACCGCGCCCGCCCCCCTTTTTTTCTTTCTTTCTGTTTTTCTCTCTCTGTTTCTCTTTCTTTTCTTTTTTAAATAGAGACAGGGTCCTGCTTTGTTGGCCAGGCTGGTATTGAACTCCTGGCCTTGAGTGATCCTCCACCCTCAGCCTCCCAAAGTGCAGGGATTGCAGGAATGAGCCACCATGCCAGGCCCCTTTCTCTTCTTTCTGCTTCACTGAAACTTAACCATCCTAAATCCTTGTTTTAGAAGGAACCAATTTTTGGTTTTATTGGTTCTCTCTATAATATTTTTGTCTTCTGACCAGGCGCAGTGGCTCATGCTTGTAATCCCAGAACTTTGGGAGGCTGACATGGGCAGATTACTTGAGGTCAGGAGTTTGAGACCAGCCTGTCCAACATGGTGAAATCCTGTCTCTGCTAAAAATACAAAAATTAGCTGGGTGTAGTAGTGCATGCCTGTAATCCCAGCTATTCGGGTGGCTGAGGCAGGAGAATCGCTTGAACCCGGGAGGTGGAGGTTGTAGTGAGCTGAGACCACGCCACTAGTCTCCAGCCTAGGCGACAGAGTGAGACTCTGTCTCAAAAAAGAAAAAAAAATTGTCTTCTATTGTATTAATTTCTGCTATTATCTTTATTACTTCTTCTGCTTTCTTTCTGTTGGATTTACTCTTTGCAATTCCTTGAGATGGAGCCTTAATTGACTATCGGCCTTCTTTCTTTCCTAACGTATACATTTATGCCTACCAATATCCCTCTAAACATAGCTTCAACTGCATCTCATATGTTTTGCTGTTCCGTATTTTCATTATTATTTAGTTAAAATTGTCTAATTTCTATTATCATTTCTTCCTTGATCCTTGAGTTATTTAGAAGTGTTTTGCTTAATTTGTAAACATTTGGATGTTATCTAGATTCTTTTGTTTTGTTTTGTTTTGTTTTGTTTTAGAGATGGGAATCTTGCTGTGTTGCCCAGGCTGGTCTTGAACTCCTGGGCTTGAACTCCTGGGTCTTGAAGTCCTGGGCTCATCATCCTGCCTCAGCCTCCCGAGCAGCCGAGATTACAGGCATGAGAAACCACACTCAGCTGGGGCTATGTATTTTTTCAAAAACATTGATTTCTGGCTTCCAACTTAGTATGCTTTCATTCTCAAAAATTCACTGAAACTTACTTTTAACCCAGGCATGTCAGTCGTCATCATACTTTTCTACTTTTTTACATGCCTATAATCCCAGCACTTTGGGAGGCCAAGATGGGCAGATCACCTGAGGTTAGGAGTTTGAGACCAGCCTGGGCAACATGGTGAAACTCCATCTCTACTAAAAAAAAAAAAAAAAAAAAAAATTACCTGGGCATGGTGGCGCGTGCCTGTAATCCCAGCTACTTAGGAGGCTGAGGCAGGAGAATCGCTTGAACCCAGGAGGTGGAGGTTGCAGGGAGCTGACATCGTGCCACTGCACTCCAGCCTGGGTGACAGAGCAAGACACCATCTCAAAAAAATAAAATTAAAAAAATAAATAAAATAAAAATAATAAAAATGAAAAATGAAATGTGTCTCATCGGGCTAAAATCGAGGTGTCCCCAGGGCTGCTGTCCTTTGTGGGTCTCTAGAGGACACTCCATTTCCTTTCCTTTTCTGGCCTGTAGAGGTTTCCCGAATTCCTTGGCTCATGGTCCCTTTGCATCTTTAAAGCCAGCAGTGACCGGTTGAGCCTTTCTCATGCAGCATTTCCACTATTTGAGTGTCATTTGTTTGGAACTCCCTCTTCCACATCTAAGAACCCTTACAATTTCACTGGGTCCATCCAGATAAGCCAAGTTAATCTCCTTATCTCAAGGCTACTTGACTAACAGCCTTAATTCCATCTGAAATCTTATTTCCTTTTGCATGTGACATATTTACAGCTTCTGTGCATTAGGATGTAGACATCTTGGTGGTGGGACATTTGCTCTGTTTGTTCCTTTGTTTGTTTGTTTTTGAGACAGAGTTTTGCTTTGTCACCCAGCCTGGAGTGCAATGGTGCAATCTTGGCTCACTGCAACCTCTGCCTCCCAGGTTCAAGTGATTCTCCTGCCTCAGCCTCCAGAGTAGCTGGGATTATAGGTGTGCGCCACCACACCCGGTTAATTTTTGTATTTTTAGTGGAGATGGGGTTTCACCATGTTGGCCAGGCTGGTCTCCAACTTCTGACCTCAGGTGATTCACCCACCTCGGCCTCCCAAAGTGTTAGATTGCAGGTGTGGGCCACCACGTCCAGCCCAGTTTGGGTAAATTTTTCATGTGCAATTGAAAAGAATATCTATTATGTAGTTGCTCTGTTAGGTCAAATTTGTTTAATCATTTTGCCAAATTTTCTATAACCACACTGGATATAATTTTTTTTTTTTTTTTTTTTTTTGAGACGGAGTCTCGCTCCGTCGTCCAGGCTGCAGTGCAGTGGCCGGATCTCAGCTCACTGCAAGCTCCGCCTCCCGGGTTTACGCCATTCTCCTGCCTCAGCCTCCCGAGTAGCTGGGACTACAGGCGCTCACCACCTCGCCCGGCTAGTTTTTTGTACTTTTTAGTAGAGACGGGGTTTCACCGTTGGCAAGGCTGGTCTCGAACTCCTGACCTCAGGTGATCTGTCTGCCTAGGTCTCCTAAAGTGCTGGAATTACAGGCACCAGCCACCCCACCCAGCTGAGTTGATGTTCTTATATTCCTAGTTTGTTGAATGCTTTTATCATGAATACTTTAAATGCATTATTTTCTTAAATTATATAGAAAATGAAGTGTGAAATTGCAAACCAAAGTTACAGTAATACTAGCTTTTGAACTAATAATATTTTTTTCAAAAAAAAATATATATATATATGTATTTTTTTTTTTTTTGAGACGGAGTCTCGCTCTGTCACCCAGGCTGGAGTGCAGTGGCCGGATCTCTGCTCACTGCAAGCTCCGCCTCCCGGGTTTACGCCATTCTCCTGCCTC
>NW_022161176.1:0-21655 GCF_008728515.1 Papio anubis | reverse complement strand
CATTGGGAGTTATACCTGATGTAAATGACGATTTGATGGGTGCAGCAGACTAACATGGCACAAGTATACATATGTAACAAACCTGCATGTTATGCACATGTACCCTACAACTTAAAGTATAATAATAATAAATAAATTTAAAAAAAAAAAAAAAAAAAAACTATTTGAGTATCCAAGAGTTCTTCATTTAGCAATTGCTTACATGTTTTAATAAATATTGTAGAATTTACCCCAATTTTGAACTTTTATTTCAAAGTCATTCTGAGATTATTTTCCAATTTTCATTCTGTTCAATGCCCGTTATGTTATTACACGATTACTGTAATGTAATAGAAATAATGTCTTAATTTAATTACCATTGAGTGTCACTATATATCATTTAGGAATTGCTGTAACATCAAACCTTAGCAAGATGAGATAATAAATGGTTTTCAGTTATAAATATGAATGTACTTGAATTGTACATTTAGTTCTGTGATATTTTAGTAGTTTTTTCAGTTTCTATAAAATACATGTAAAGATCCAAAATAAGAGAAAACAGTAGAAGAAACCAAACATCACAACAAGAAGCTTGTTCCACATAACTCTATTGAGTTGATATTGAGTTAATGACATAAAAGGTGTGTTATTAGATATTGCCGATGCCTACTCTACTTTATTGTATTTTTTATTCAGAAAATATTTACATCTATTTTTAAAATTTAGTGCTTAAATGAAAATTATGATGTAGAAAAGAGGAAGTATTTTATTACTCTTAATACTATGTAGCTGTCTCTTCATTATAACTTGTAATAGAACCTAACTTTATATACTGGCTTTATAGCTCACTAGTTAATAACACAAACTTTAAAATTGTGAAGTTAAGAGCCAAGATGGATGACTAGACATAGACAGGAAGAGCCTCTCTCAACAAGAGACCAGATCATCAAGAAGCCCAGTGCACTCCAAGGAAATCCTGGCAAGAAAGTCATTAAGAATGGACTGAGGGAGGAGGCAGACACTGGGCTAAAGGGGTAGAAAGCTGTGAACCCTGCACAGGGTTGCAAGCACCAGGACTCACTTTTGGCTCTGATAGGCTCCTGGAAAAGGATGGAGTTAAATAGGCATGGAATGGTCCACTCTTTCCACAGATTTCCAGAATTCTAACTGCAGGGAATCATAAGATTCCCATAGACATTTAAGCTAGATGGAGGAGCTGCTTGAAGAGTTGGCAGGAACAAAACTTTAGCCTGTGTAAAGCCCAGACAGTTTAGCAGAAATAGCTGCAGCGTAGTATGGTCAAGGATACCCATTCTCCAAGCCTGCTAATCTCATGGTAGTTCAATGGCCCCACCCAACGCCTGAGAAATTCAAAGACTTATGCAGGTGACCCTAGGTCGATCTTGTATTCTTCATATACTACTGCAACTGATGCTCTTTTGAAAGCATCAATTGCTGGCTGGAGGCCAACCATCATAAAACCAGCACACTAAACAAAACTAAAACCAAGGACCTTCACAGAGTACACTTCTCTTTCTTGCTACCTTCACCACAGCAGTTACTGGTACCCATGACTGAGAGATATGCAGATGGATTCTATCACAGGAGTCTTTGGAGATACTCCCTAGTGCCAGCCCAGAGCCCAGTAGCACTGCTGGGTGGCTAGATCCAGAAGAGAAAGAACAATCACTGGACTCTCAGGAAGTCCCATCCCTAGGGAAAGGGGGAGAGCACCACATCAAGGGAGCACCCCACAAGATGAAAGAATCTGAAAAACAGCACTTGAGCCCCAGATCTTCCCTCTGAAAGCCTACTCAAATAAGGAGGAACAAGAAAAAACTATTCTGGTAAATGACAAAACAGTGTTCTTTAACATGTCCAAAATATCACACTAGCTCACCAGTAATGGATCCAACCAAGAAGAAATCTTTTAATTTACAGAGAAAGAATTCAGAAAGTTGACTACTAAGCTACTCAAGAAGGCATCAGAGAAAGGTGAATACCAACTTAAAGAAATACAAAAAATAGGCCAGGCATGGTAGCTCATGCCTGTAATCCCAGCTCTTTGGGAGGCCGAGGCAGACGGGCCATGAGGTCAAGAGATTGAGACCATCCTGGCCAACATGGTGAAATCCGGTCTCTACTAAAAATACAAAAATTAGCTGGGTGTGGTGGTGCATGCCTGCAGTCCCAGCTACTCAGGAGGATGAGGCACGAGAATTGCTTGAACCCAGGAAGCAGAGGTTGCAGTGAGCTGGGATCACGCCACTGCACTCCATCCTGGTGACAGAGCAAGACTCCATGTAAAAAAATAATAATAATAAAATAAATAAAATAAAATAAATAAATTTAAAAAATACAGGATAGGAATGAAAAAATCTCCAGACAAATAGATAGCATAAATAAAAACCAATCACAACTTCTGGAAATGAAAGACACACTGAGAGAAATGCAAAATACACTGGAATATCTCAGCAATAGAATTGAACAAGTAAAAGAAAGAAGTTCAGAGCTTGAAGACAAGCCTTTCAAATTAACCCAACGTGGCAAAGACAAAGAAAAAAAAATAAAATAAATGAACAAAGCCACCAAGAATTTTGAGATTGTGTTAAATAACCAAGTCTAAGAATAATTGGTGCTCCCAAGAATGAAGAGAAATCTAAAAGCCTGGAGAACACATTTCAGGGAATAATCAAGGAAAACTTACCTGGCCTTGCCAGAGATCTAGACATCCAAATACAAGAAGCTCAAAGAATAACCAGGAAATTCATCACAAAAAATTATTTCATAGGCACATAGTCATCAGGTTACCTAAAGTCAGGATGAAGGAAAGAATCTTAAGAGTCGTGAGGCAAAAGCCACAGGCGACATATAAAGGAAAACCTGTGAGACTAACAGCATATTTCTCAGCAGACACTCTACAACCTAGAAGAAATTGGGGTTTTATTTTGAGTCTCCTAAAACACAACAGTTGTCAGCCAAGGATTTTGTATTCAGAGAAACTAAGCTTCATAAATGAAGGAAAGATAAAGTCTTTTTTACAAAAATAAATGGTGAGAGAATTCACCACTATCAAGCTAGCAGTAAAAGAAATGCTCAAAGGAGCTCTACATTTTAAAACAAATCCTTGAAATACACCAAAATAGAACCTTCTTAAAGCATAAATATCTCAGGAACTATAAAACAACAACACAATTTTAAAAAGACATTCACACAATAGCTAGCACAATGAATAGTATAGTACCTCATATGTCAATACTAACTTTGAATCTAAATGGCCTAAATACTCCACTTAAAACATACAGAATGGCAAAATGAATATAAATTCACCAACCAAACATCTGCTGTATTTAAGAGACTCACTTCATACATAAGGACTCACATTAACTTAAGGTTAAGGAGTCAAAGAAATAAAAATGAAATAAACAACCAAAATCAGAACTGGACTGAATAAAATTGAGACGTAAAAAGCAATATAAAAATTAATAAAACTGAAGGTTGTTTCTTTGAAATGATAAATAATATTGATTGAATGCTACCTAGGCTAATATAATGAGAGAATATACAAGTAAAAATGATCAGAAATGATAATAAAAAGACATTACCACTGACCCCATAGAAACACAAAAATCCCTCAAAGGCTCTTACAAATAACAAAAACTAGAAAACCTACAAGAAACTGATAAATTTATGGAAACATACAATCTCCTTATATTGAACCAGGAAGAAACTGAAACCCTGAACAGAACAATAATGAGCTGCAAAGTTGAATCAGTAAGAAAAAGCCTACAAACAGGAAAGAGCCCTGGACCAGACATATTCACAATCAAAATTTGCCAGTCATATAATCCATAGCTGGTATCAATACTACTAAAATTATTAGAAATTTTGGGGGTAAGAAAATCCTCTCAAACTTATTCTATGAGGCCAGTAATATTCTCATACCAAAACCTGTCAGAGAAACAAATACAAAAGAAAATTTTGGACTAATATTCCTGATGAACCTGGATGCAAAAATCCTCACAAAATACTAGCAAACTGAATTCAGCAGAATATCAAAAAGCTAATCCAACACAACCAAAAAGGCTTTAGTCTTGATATAAAAGCTGAGTTAAACATGTAAATCAATAAATGTGATTCATCACACAAACAGAACTAAAAACAAAAACCACAGGATAATCTCAATTAACACAAAAAAGCTTTTGATAAAATTCAACATCTCTTTACATTAGAAACAATAAGAAAACTAGTCATTGAAAAAACATACCTCAAAATAATAGAGCCATCTATGACATGCATTCAGCAAACATCATACTAAATGGACAAAGCTGAAAGCATTTCCCTTGAGAACTATAGGAAGGCAAAAATTTCTCTCCCACCACTACTATTAAACATAGTAATGGAAGCCTTAGCCAGACCAATTAGGCAAAAAAAGTAAATATAAGGTATGCAAATAGAAAGAGAAGAACTCAAAGTATCTCTCTTCACTGACAGTATAATTATATACCCAGAAAACCTCATAGACTCTTTTTTTAAAAATATCTCCTAGATCTTGTAAAATACTTCTGCAAAGTTTTACGATACATAATTAATGCACGAAAATCAGCAGCATTTCTATACACCAACATTGTAGATGTAGATGTATAGAAATATACAATGTTTAAGCTGAGAGCCAAATCAAGAATGCAATCCCATTCACAATAACCCCCACAAAGAATAAAATACCTCAGAATACAGTCAAGCAAGGAGGTAAAAAGTCTCTACAATGAGAATTGCAAAACAATGATGAAACAAATGAGAGATGACACAAAAGTATGAAAAGAACATTCCATTCTCATGGACAGAAAGAATCAATATTGTTAAAATGGTCATACTGTCCAGTGCAATTCACAGATTCATTGCTGTTCCTATCAAATTATCAATTACATTATTTGCATAATTAGAAAAATACTATTCTAAAATTCACATGGAACCAAAAAGAAGCCTGGATAGGCTAGGCAATTTTAAATAAAAAGACTAAAGCTGGATACATCACACTACCTAACTTCAAATCATATTATGAGGCTGTAGTAACCAAACAGCATGACACTGATACAAAAGCTAACATACAGAACAATAGAAAAGGCAAGAGAACTCAGAAATAAAGCCACAACTACCACCATCTGATCTATGAAAACATTGACAAAAATATTCAATATAGAAAAATTTCTCTATTCAGTACGTGGTGCTGTGATAACTGACTAGCTAGATGCAGAACAATAAAACTGGATCATTTTGTTTTACCATATACAAAAATAAACTCAAGATGGATTGAAAACTTAAATATAAAACCTAAATCTGTAAAAACCTTAGAAAAAAATTATTAATAAAAATTTCATTCCGAATATAGGCTCTGACAAAGATTTCATGATGAAAATGCTAAAAGCAATTGCAACAAAAGCATACATTGACAAGTGGGACCTAATTAAACTGAAGACATTTTGCACAGCAAAAGAAACTACCAACATAGTGAACAGACAACATACAGAATGTGACAAAATATTTGCAAACTATGAATCTGACAAAGGTCCAGTGTTCAAAACCATAAGGAAATTAAATAAATTTACAATAAAAAATTTATTAAAAATGGACAAAGTACATGAACAGACACTTCTCTAATAAAAGCACACATACAGCCAACACAAATCTTAAAAATGCTCAGCATCACTAATTATTAATAAAATACAACTCAAAATCACAATAACATATCATTTCAATGTCAAAAGATAACAAATGCTGGTGAGGTTGCAGAACAAAAGAAATGCTTATCCATTGCTGGTGGGAATGTAAATTACTTCACCCACTGTGGAAAGTAGTTTGGAGAGTTTTCCAAGAACTTAAAACAGAATTACCATTTGACCAAGCAATCCCATTACTGGGTATATATCCAAAGAAATATAAATAGTTTTATCATAAAGGCCCATTTACACTTATATTCATGGCAGCACTATTCACAATAACAGAGACATGAAATCAACATAGCTTCTCATCAATGGTGGATTGCATAAAAATGCAGTACATATACATTATGGAATACTATGAAGCCATAAAAATAAGATCATGTTCTTTGCAGTGACATGGATGGAACTGAAGGCCATTATTCTAAGTGAATTAGTGCAGAAACAACAACAACAAAAAATTACCATATGTTCTCACCTATACATGGGAAGTAAAATTTGAGTATACATGAACACAGAGGAGAAATCAATAGACATCAGCACCTACTTGAGGATGGAGGGTGGGAGGAGGGTGAGGATCGAAAAACTCTGTCAGGTACCATGCTTACTACCTGGGTATCAAACTAATCTGTACCTAGAACTCCCACGACATGCAGTTGACCCTTGTAAAAAACTTGCATATGTGCCGCCTGAGTCTAAAATACAAGGTGGGAAAAAATAAAAATTAATGGTCAAAGACCTTGAATAGACATTTTTTCAAAGACAGTGAGTAATGGCATTTGAAATGATGGTAAACTTTATTAATTACCAGATTAATTAAAATAAACATAAAATTTAGTTGTTATTTTTTACATTTTAAGACAACTACATTTTTTAATTATGATTTTTAATTGACACAGGGTTTTGCTCTGTTGCCCAGGCTAGAGTGCAGTGGTGCAATTATAGCTCACTGCAATGTCAACCTACCAAACTCAATAAATTAACCTGCCTCAGCCTCTGAAGTAGCTGGAAGTATAGTCACATGCCACCATGCCTGGCTAATTTGTGTACTTTTGTAGAGACAGGGTTTCTGCATGTTGCCTAGGCTGGTCTCAAACTCCTGGGCTCAAGCTAACTGCCTACTTCAGCCTCACAAAGTTACGGGATTACAGGTGTGAGCTATCATGCCCAACTTACAATTATTTTTTAAATTAAAATTTTAAAAAAAGTGTACAGAGATGTGCAGAAATTGAAGCCCTGGTATATTTCTGGTCAGAATAGAAATAGTACTACTGCAGTGGAACACAAGGTAGGCGTTTCTTAGAAGTTTGACATATCTGAATGTTATTAACATGATGGAGGACTAGTAATCTTCAATTCTTTGCTCTCATAGAGAAATATTATCTTCTAAAGATTGGCTAAAATAACATTATTCTAGTTCCGGCAACCAAACAAACATTTAGAGCAATCAAGCAAAGGCCCACAAAAAAGCCATGTTCAAAATACTAAACAATGTGGTGAATTTATACTTACTCCTTCTCTACCATGTCCACAGAACCATATTTGAGAAAAAAAAAAAAAAAAAACTGCTCGAATTTTATTTCCATTCTTTGATGGAAAGAAACAAAGCAAAAACTTATTTACATGGTTCTAACCTATATGTGAACTACCCAAGTTTTATCTTTTGCCTTACTTGTAACTCAGACAAAGAAATGTAACATACTGTGAATCTCAGGCTGGCAAGAACTGTAGAAGGCATTAGAATGTGGCACAGCAGATGAAAGCTGCAAAGAAACTGCCGACCTACAGGTGCCTAGGGAAAGAGATTATTAAAAAGGGATGAAAGATAATATCTAAGGCCATGAGTCTGTAGGTGGAGACACACTGATGAATTGGCATATTTAAAAGCAGCAATATATGTGAGAAAAATTAATGAAAAAGCTCACACTAGTCCTGACATCAAGGATGTACAAAAAGGAACTGAGAAGAACTCAAGCCTTATCACTAGGCTAATTCCAAGACTCAGAACATTCCCTGCTAAGCATAGAAAGGCTAAAAAAGGTAGTTGTTTTTTTTGAATATGTACTTTTAAACAGAATTCACAAGGTATGCAAAAAATCAACAACAACAACAACAAAACCCATGGCCCACATCAAGGAACAAATTAAATTTCCAAAACTGTCCTTAAATGAACATGGACAAGATACAGAAAAGAACCCCATAGACATTGAATGTACAATAAAAAGACTCTAAAGCAATGGTCTGGAATATGCTACACATTTGAAGCAAAAGGAAAATATAAACAAAGGAATAGAGAAAACCAGAAAAAATGGGAACAAAATATAATACCCACAAAGAAAAATTATTAAAAAGAATAAAACAAATCATAGAATTGAAAAATACAATAACCATATGAAAAAAACTAATTAGAGGGCATAAAGAGCAGATTTGCAAAGGTACAAATTGGTTAACTTAGGACAAGGTACTCCAGGAATAATTTTTTTTTTTTTTTTTTGAGACGGAGTCTTGCTCTGTTGCTCAGACTGGAGCGCAATGGCACGATCTTGGCTCACTACAATGTCCGCCTCCCAGGTTCAAGTGATTCTCCTGCCTCAGCCTCCTGAGTAGCTGGGATTATAAGTGTGCGCCACCACACCCAGCTAATTTTTGTATTTTTAGTAGAGACAGGGTTTGCCCATGTTGGTCAGGCTGGTCTCAAACTCCTGACCTCGTGATCTGCCCACCTCAGCCTCCCAAAGTGCTGGGATTGTAAGTGTGAGCCACCATGCCCAGCTGAGGAATAATTTTCAAAATGATTTAAAAAAAAATGAAAATAGCCTAAGGGACTTACAGGACCCCATCAAGTGGACCAGTATATACATTATGAGAATACTAAAATAAGAACAAAGAAAGATACGGAGAGCTTATTTGAAGAAATAATGGTTGAAAATGTTCCAAATGTGATGAAATAAACTAATATACAAATAAAAAATACAAAATAAACTTTAAGTAGGACCATTACATGAGAAAAGCAACACCCTTTCCAAGAAATTGAACTGGGAAAACTCAATATCCATAAGCAAAAATGTAAAGTTGAATTCTTACCCTATGCACATACAAAATTTAACCCAAAATGAACAAAAGGAAAGAGGGGGCAAAACAAGATGACCAAATAGAAGATTCTACCGATCGGGGCGGAGCAAGATGGCTGAATAGGAGCAGCTCCCAGTCTTCAACTCCCCAGCCACACAGAAGACCGGTGATTTTGACAACTGAGGTACTGGGTTCATCTCACTGGGAGTGCCGGAAGATCGGTACTGGTCAGCTGCTGCAGCCCGGCACAGCAAGAGTTGAAGGAGGCTGCAGGCATTGCCTCACCTGGGAAGCGCGGGGAAGGGAATCCTTTCTCAGCCAGGGGAACTATGGACACACAACACCTGGAGAATCGGGTAACTCCCACCCCAATACTCGCGCTTTGAGCAAACAGGCCCGTGGAGATCATATCCCACACCTGGCCGGGAGGGCTGTCCCACACCAATGGAGCCTCCCTCATTGCTATCACAGCAGCTCAGGATCTACCACAAGGCAGCAGCCAGTTGGGAGGCCCATTGTCTGTAGGCTGGTGTAGGTAAACAGCCAAAGCCGACAACCAAAGTGGTTTCACAGCTCAAGGAAACCTGCCTGTCTCTAGACTCCACCTCTGTGGGCAGGGCATAGTAAACAATAACAAAAGCAGGCAGATACCTCTGCACCCAAACGACTCTGTCTCTATCAGCTTTGAAGAGAGCAGTGGATCTCCCAACACGGGAGGCTGATCTGGATAGGGACAGACTTGCTCAAGCAACCTGAGACCCCCTGAGCAGCCTAGCAATTGGGAGACATCCCCACAAAGCAGTCTGACACTTCCCACAATTTCAGGGTGTGGAGGCACCCTGAGAGGCAGCGCTCTCCAAAGCAAGAATCAGACAGGTACACTCTGTTTCGTTCAGAAATATTCTATCTCTGCAACTTCAAGCTGCTGATACCCAGGCAAAATAACAGGGTCTGGAGTGGACCTCAAGCAATCTCCACATCTACAGCTGAGGGTCCTGACTAGAAGGAAAACCATCACCGGTGAAGCTGACACCTACACTCAAAACCCATCAGCATCACTATCATCAAAGACCAGAGGCAGATAAAACCACAAAGATGGGGAAAGAGAGCAGAAAAGCTGGAAATTCAAAAAAACAGCAGCCAAAGATCTCCCCTCGGCAAAGGAGCTTGCGCTCATCGCCAACGGATCAAAGCTGGACGGAGAATGACTTTGACGAGATGGAGGTGCCATTAGAAGGCTTCAGTCCATCAAATTTCTGAGCCAGTCGAGGAAATACATGTACCAGCGCAAAGAAAATCTTGAAAAAGTGGAAGAATTGCGGCTAGACTAATTAATGCAGAGAAGGTCATAAACTTAAATGAAAGAGATGAAAAGCATGACACGAAATACGTGATAAAATGCACAAGCTTCAGTAACACCGATCAACCCCGGAAGAAGAAAGAGATTGTATTGAGATCAAATGAAATGGAAGCGAAGAGAAACCGCGAAAGAAGAAAAGAAATGAACAAAGCCTGCAAAGAAGTATGCGCGGATTATGTAAAAAAGACCAACGTCGATTTGGGGTGCCTGAGTGAGGGGGAATGGAACTGTTGGAAAACACTTTCTCTGCATTATCAACTGGCAGAACTTCCCCAACCTAGCAGGGCGCAGGCCAACATTCAAATCCAGGAAATAGCGAGAACGCGACAATCCTAGAAGCGCTGCTACAACTCAAGACACATACCACAAGATTCAACCAAAGCGCTGAAGAAAATCTGCGGCAGCCAGAGAGAAAGAAGTCGGTTACCTACAAAGGTGCCCATCAGACTCATTACAGATCTCTCGGCAGAAACTCCAAGCCAGAAGAGAGTGGGGGCCATATTCATAAATATCTAAAGAAAAGAATTTTAAACCCAGAATTTCATATCATCCAGCCAAACTAAGTTTCAGTGCTGAAGGAGAAATAAAATCCTTACAGATAAGCAAAGGATTTTGTCACCACTAGGCCTGCCTTACAAGAAGACCCTAAATAAAGTACTAACATGGAAAGGAACAATCCGGCACCAGCCATCTCAAAAACATGCCAAAAAATGTAAAGACCATCGAGGCTAGGGAAGAAACTATATCAACTAATGATGCAACAACTAGTTATCATAATGGCAGATCAGTTCACACATAACACCTTAACTTAAATGCAATGGACGTTCAATTAAGAGACACAGACTGGCAAAATCTGATAAAGAGTTTGAAGACTCCATCAAGGTTGTATTCGGCACCCATTCACGCAGAGACAGCTACATATAGGCTCAAAATAAAGGGATGGAGGAAGATTTACTAAGCAAAATGGGAGGCAACAAAAAAAGCAGGTTGCAATACTGCTCCCTGATAAAACAGACTTTAAACCCATCAAAGATCAAAAGAGACAAAGAAGCCATTATATACCAAAGTGGATCAATTCAACAGGAAGAGCTAACTATCCTAAATATATATGGCACCTAACAGGAGCAGCACCCAGATTCATAAAGCAAGTCCTAGAGACTTACAGACTTTAGACTCCCCAATAATAATGGAGACTTCACTGACTCCACGTCAACATTAGACAGATCAACGAGACAGAAAGTTAGTCAAGGATATCCAGAATTGAACTCATCTCCCAAGCAGACCTAATAGACATCTATAGAACCTCCACCCTAAATCAACAGAATATACATTCTTTCACACCACATCACTCCTATTCCAAACACTTAATTGGAAGTAGCACTCCTCAGCAAATGTACAAGAACAGAAATTATTACAAAATCTGTCTCTGACCACAGTGCAATCAAACTAGAACCAGGACTAAGAAACCTGACCAAAACCGCTCAACTGTATAATAAAACTGAACAACCCAAATTCTGAATGACTCACGGGTACGGATAATTAAAATGAAGGCAGGTAGGTAAAATAAAGATGTTCTTTGAAACCACAGAACAAAGATACAACATACCAGAATCTCTGAATACACTGAAGCAGCGTGAGGAAATTTATAAATTCAAATGCCCAATAAGAGAAAAAGGCAGGAGGAAAGATCTAAAAATTGATAATTTAATTAAAAGAATTAGAGAGAAGAAAGGGAAAAGCTGGTAGCAGAAGGCTAGAAATAACTAAGATCAGAGCAGAAATCATTGAAGGAGATAGAGACACAAAACCCTCCAAAAATCAATAATGAATCCAGGAGTTGGTTTTTGAAAAGATCAACAAATTGACACAGCACTACTAGCAAGACTAATAAAGAAGAAAGAGAAGAATAAATCACAAATTAAAATGATAAAGGGATATCACCTAATCTCTACAAATATAAACTACTTAACAGTGTCATTACAAACACTCCTTACAGTCAAACTGGAAAATCTAGAAGAATGGATAATTTCCTGGACATTTCATACCTTTCCAAAGACAAACCGGTAAAGAAGTTGTGAATCCCTGAATGACCAATAATAGCAGGCTCTTCTGAAATTGAGGCAAACAACACAGCCTACCAACCAAAAAGTCCAGGACCAGATGGATCTCATACAGCTGAATTTCTGCACAGGAGAGGGTGCCAATAGAGGAGTTGTCGTATTCCTCTTGAAACTATTCCAACAATAGAAAAGAGGGAATCCTTCCTAACCTATTTCCATGAGCCAACATCATCCTGATCAAAGCCTGCAGAGAGATACATCGAAAAAGAGAATGACCAATATCCCTGATGAACATCGATGCAAAAAAATCCTCAATAAAAATACTCTCTCGGCAAACCGGATTCAGCAACACATCAAAAAGCTTATCCACCATGATCAAGTGGGCTTCATCCTGGGATGCAAGGCTGGTCTGGGCCTGCAAACCAATAAACATAATCCAGCATATAAACAGAACCAAAGACAAGAACCACATGGTTATCTCAATAGATGCAGAAAGTGGGCTTTGGACAAAATTCAACAGCCCTTCACATATGCTAAAACGCCCAATAAATTGGTATTACGGAACATACCAAAATCATAAGAGCTATATTTATGACAAACCCATACAGCCAATATCATACTGAATGGGCAAAACCGAAAAAATTCCCTTTGAACACTGGCAATAAGACAGGGATCTCTCACCCAATTCTATTCAACATAGTGTTGGAAGTTCTGGCTAGGCAATCAAAGGAGAGAAAGAAATCGGTATTCAAGTTAGAAAAGAAGAAGTCAAATTCGTCCCTGTTTGCAGTATTTATACAGATTGTATATTTAGAAACCCATTGTCTCTGTTCAAAAATCTCCTTAAGCTGATAAGCAACTTCAGCAAAGTCTCAGGATACAAAATTAATGCAAAAATCACAAGCATTCTTATACACCAGTAAATGGAAAACAGAGAGCCAAATCATGAATGAATCCTCCATTCTGCCAATTACTTCAAAGAGAATCAAATACCTAGGAATCCAACTTACAAGGGATGTAAAGGACTCCTTCAAGAGAACCAGCAAAACCACTGCTCAGTGAAATAAAAAGAGGACAATAAACAAATGGAAGAAACATACCATGCTCATGCGATAGGAAGACCAATATCAGAAATGGCCATACTGCCCAAGGTTATTATTAGATCTAATGCCATCCCCATCACAATGAGTTTCTTCACAGAATTGAAAAACGCTAAAGTTCATATGAACCAAAAGAGCCCAGCCCCAAGACAATCCTAAGTCAAAAGAACAAAGCTGGAGGCATCACGCTACCTGACTTCAAATCCATACCTACAAGGCTACAGTAACCAAAACAGCATGGTACTGGAATGTCGAGATAGGAAGACCAATGGAACAGAACAGAGTCCTCAGAAATAATAACAATTTCACACATCTACAGCCATCTTGATCTTTTGACAAACCTGAGAGAAATGCATTCCTATTTAATAATGGTGCTGGGAAAATTACAGCCATAAGTAGAAAGCTGAAACTGATCCTTTCCTTACTCCCATACTTTTGAAATTAATTCAAGATGATTAGAGACTTAAATGTTAGGACCTATCACATAAAAACTTAGAGGAAACCTAGGTAGGCACCATTCAGGACATAGGCATGGGCAAAGACTTCATGTCTAAAAAACACCAAAAGCAACGTGGCAGCAAAGCCAAAATTGACAAATGGGATCTAATTAAACTAAAGAGCTTCTGCACAGCAAAAAGAAACTACCATCAGAGTGAACAGGCAACCTACAGAACAAGAGAAAAATTTCTTGCAATCTACTCATCTGACAAAGGCTAATATCCAGAACCAAAGAACTCACAAACAAATTTACAAGAAAAACAAACAACCCCATCGTGCGGGCAAAGATATGAATAGACATTTCTCAAAGTACAGCATCAAGGCAGCCAACAGACACATGAAAAAATGCTCATCATCATCACCAGTCATCGAGAAATGCAAACCAAAACCATACACGAGATACCTGTCTCACACCAGTTAGAATGGCAATCATTAAAAAGTCAGGAAACAGGTGCTGGAGAGACGTGGAGAAATAGGAACACTTTTACACTGTTGCGGGACGGTAAACTGTTCAACCATTTGGAAAACAGTATGGTGATTCCTGCTGATCTAGAACTAGATGTACCATATGACCCAGCCATCCCATTGGGGATATAACGCAAAGGATTATAAATTATGCTGCTATAAAGACACATGCACACGCATTTACGCAGCACTATTCACAATAGCAAAGACTTGGAATCAAACCCAGCGTCCATATCAGTGACAGATTGATTGCAAAATGTGGCACATATACACCCATGGAATACTATGCACAGCAAAAGGAGGAGTTTCGTCCTTTGTAGGACATGATGCAGCTAAACCCCATTCCAGCGTAAAATCATCGCCATTGGGAATGAAAACCGAACAATCGTGATGCGTTCACCATATAGGTGGGAATCAATGAGATCACTCTGGGACTCGGGAAGGAAACACTACAATAATCGGGCCTATCATGGGGAGGTAGTGTGAGGATTACTGGGAGTTATACCTGATGTAAAATGACGAGTTGATGGGTGCAGCACACCAACAAGCAATAAGTATGCATATGCAACAAACCTGCACGTCATGCACATGCAATCTCTACAACCTACAAAGTATACAACAATAAATAACCAAAGTTGAAGATTCTCACCAATTATTCCCCTATCAGGAACACCAAATTAAACAACTATCTACACAAAAACACCTTCATAAGAATTAAAAATCAGGTGAGCCATCACAGTACCTGATTTTAACTTCATATCCCTAAAATAGGCACTGAAGAGGGTAGAAAAAGGCCATCATGAAATATCAACACCATCTCTTTCCCATGTTCTGGCAGTGGCCATGAGAAGTGGAGATGAAATCTGAAACTCAAAGCTGCTCTGCAGATATGGTTTGGCTGTGACCCCACCCAAATTTCATTTTTTATTGTAGTTGCCAAAATTCCCATGTATCATGTGAGGGACCTGGTGGGAGGTAATTGAATAATGGATGTGGTTCTTTCCCATGCTGTTCTTGTGATAGTGAATAAGTCTCACGAGATCTGATGGTTTTATAAATAAGAGTTTCCCTGCCCAAGCTTTTTCTCTTGTCTGCTGCCATGTGAGATGTGCCTTTTACCTTCCACCATGATTGTGAGGCCTCCCCAGCCACGTGAAACTGTGAGTCCATTAAACCTCTTTCTTTTGTAAATTGCCCACTCTCAGATATATCTTTATCAGTGTCATGAAAACAGACTAATATACCTGTCATGGCAGAAAGAAAAACTGGACTGGACTAAGGTGATACTCATGCAGACATCATTTAGATGAGCCCTTGCAAAGAGGGAATTGCCCATCCCATGAGTCAGGATTCAGTTTCAACAAACCTCACCACCATGGGCTAAAGTGTTTTGGGGATCTAAATAAACCTTAAAGGCAGTCTGGGCCACAAGGACTACAAATCCTAGGCATGCCTTTGTGCTGAGCTCTGCTCAGAGCCAGTGGACTTAGGGGGCACATCACCTTGTGAGACACGGAGGCCAAAGAATTGCTTGAACCACCTCTCTCTTAATTCCAGGCAGTATAGCACAAACCACACACAAAAAGATTCATTTCTTCCACTTGAGGTTATGAGAGGAATAAATAAAATGGTCTTTTTCTTCCAAGTAAGATACCAGCTCAGCTACAGCAGGATAGGACACTAGACAGCCTTGTGAGGCCTGTTTTCCAGGCACCAGCTCCAATATGACATGTCTATAATAGAAGCACCCTGGGCCAGAGGAGAAGGTACTGTCTTGAAGGGAAGGGCCCAATCCTGACAGAATTCACCATCTGCTTAATAAAGGATCCTTGGGCCCTGAATATCCAGCAGAAATACGCAGGTAGCATACCATGGGTCTTGGGTGAGACTCTGAGTCATGCTGGCTTCATGTAAGAGCCAGTACATTCACAGTAAGATGGCTGTGATGAGACACTCCTTCTGCTTTAGAACAGCAGAAGGAATAGTAATGGGAGCTTAGTATTGCACCTCAAGTACCAACTTTGCAACAGTGGGTAGTGCACCAAGAAGGCTCTTGGGGACATTGATTCCAGACCTTGACTCTGGGAGAGTACAGACCTTTCTTGGATGAGAGGGCAACCCACTGTCCTATAGTGTGAGTCTCAGGCCTGTCGACATTAAACACAAGCTGACTGTAGAGCCCTTAGGCCTTAAGTGAATATCAGCATCAGTCTAGCAACACTCTCTTGGGCCTGTGCTGGTGGTGGCCATGGGGAGAGGATTCTCTGCCCATGGAAAGGAGTAGTAAGAATGGGAAATACTTTATCTTGTAATTTGAGTGCCAGTTTAGCTGCAGTTAAAGAGAGAACCAGGTAGATTTCTAAAGTTTTTGGTTCTAGTCCCTGGTTTCAGGATGGCACCTCTGAACCTGCGTGAGGCCTGGAGGAACTCACAGCCCTGAAGAGAAGAACATTAAGACTGACTGGCTTCAGCACTTCATAAAAGTAGAGCCCTAGGACCTTGAGCAAACATATATGGTAGCCACAAAGTGGTTACAGCGGGCCTTGGTACCAGTATTGCTGGCTACAGGGGGGCGTGTGTCACCCCTCCCCCAGCTCTAGGTGACTCAACACAAAGATAATCTGTATGTTTGGAAAGAAGTAATGGAAAAGTAATGGAAAAGGCAAGAGCTTTCAAATAGTGATCCAGAGAATTTTTCCACATATCAAGAAAGATGTCAAATGAGGCACCCCTATGAGTCTGCAAGAATCACAGCATTACTGAGCTTAAGTTGCTCCATGATATATATATATATATGTCACTAATATTACAACATGCAAGTACCTTTGAGTACCTGAAAAGCCCTTCCAAGGAGCACAGGTGCAAACAAGCCCAAACTGCAAAGACTACAATAAATAGCTAATTTTCAGTGAATGTTCAAATCCTAGCAAACATCTACAAACATCACGACCACACAGGAAAACACAGCATCAAAAACAAACTAAATAAGGCACTAAGGAGAAATCCTGGAGAGACAGATATATGTGACCTTGTAGACAAATAATTCAGAATAATTCTTTTGAGGAAATGACAATAAATTCAAGACTACACAGAGAAGGAATTCAATATTCTATCAGATAAATTTGACAAAGAAATCAAAATAATTTTAAAAAATCAAACAGAAATTCTGGAGTAAAAATGCCATTGACATACTAACAAATGCATCTGGGTATCTCAGTAGCAGAATTTATCAAGCAGAAGAAAGAATTAGTGAGCTTGAAGAGAGACTATTAGAAAATACAAAGAGGAGACAAAGACAAGGTAAAGAGAATTAAGCACTTCTATAAGACGGAGAAAGTGGCCTCAAAAGGGCAAATATCAGAGTTACTGGCCTTAAACAAGAGGGAGAGGAAGAGATAGGTGTAGAACATTTATTCAAAAGAATTTTAGAAGAAAACTTCTCAAACCTAGAGAAATATATTAATATTCAAGTACAAGAAGCTTATAGAACACCAGCAGATTTAACCCAATGTAGACTACCTTAATTCATTTAATAATCAAACTCCCAAGAAGCAAGAGAAAAGAAACAAATGATATACAATGGAGTGCCAATACTTCTGATGGTAGACTTCTCAATGGAAACCTTACAGGCCAGGTGACAGTAGCATGTCATATTTAAAGTGTTGAAGAAAAAGAAATTTTTATCTTAAAATACTATACTTGTTGAAAATATTATTTGAATATGAAGGAGGAATAAAGACTTTTCCAGACCAACAAAAGCTGAGGGATGTCATCAGACCTGCCCTACAAGAATTTTTTTTTTTTTTTTTTTGAGATGGAATCTTACACTGTCACCTGGGCTGCAGTGCAATGGTGTGATCTCAGCTCACTGCAACCTCTGCTTCCTGTGTTCGAGCAATTATCCTGCCTCAGACTCCTGAGTAGCTGGGATTACAGGTGCCCGCCACCACGCTCAGCTAATTTTTTGTATTTTTAGTAATGGCGGGGTTTCACTATGTTGGCCAGGCTGGTCTTGACCTCCTGACCTCATGATCCACCCGCCTCAGCCTCCCAAAGTGCTGGGATTACAGGTGAGAGCCACCGTGTCCAGCCCCTTACAAGAAATTCTAATGGGAGATATTCAATCTAAAAGAAAAGATTGTTAATGAACAACAAGAAAACATCTGAAGTTCCAAAACTTACTGAAAATATTAAGTACGGAGGAAAACACGGATTATCATGACACTGCTTGAGATGTATAAACTACTCATCTTAAGTAGAAAAACTAAAAGATAAATGAATCAAAAAAAATAACTACAACAACTTTTCAAGACATAAACTCTACAACAAGATACAAATATCATCAACAACAATAAACAACAACAAATAAAAACCTGGGGAAATACAGTTAAAATATAGAAATTTTATTAGATTTCTCTTTGTTTATTTTTTTATGCAATCAATTTAAAATGATGGGTTATTAAATAGTATTTGTAAGCCTCATTTCAACTTCAAATCGAAAAACATTCCAAAAAATACACAAAAAATAAAAGGAAAATAATTAAAATATACCACTACAGAGAATAATCTTTACTAAAAGAAAAAAATAAGGAAAGAAAGAAGGAAGAGTAGACCATGAAACAACCAGAAAACAAATAATAAAAAGTTGGATGTAAGCCTGTACTTATCAATAACAATATTGAATGTAAATGGGCTAAATTCTCCAATCAAAACACATAGAGTGATTAGATGGATAAAGAAAAAGACCCAATGATCTGTTGCCTACAGGAAATGCACATCACATACAAAGTCACACATAGACTGGAAATAAAGGGATGGACAAATATATTCCATGTCAATGGAAACCGAAAAGAGCAGCAGTAGTAGTTATATTTACAAAAAACGTAATAGATTCAAAGAAAAAAATAACTGTAAGAAGTGACAAAGAAGGTTGCTATACAGTGATATAGGGACCTGTTGGGAATAGGCCCCCAAATCTGGCCATAAACTGGCCCCAAAACTGGCCATAAACAAAATCTCTGCAGCACTGTGACATGTTCGTGGTGGCCATGATGCCCATGATGAAGGTTGTGGGTTTACTGGAATGAGAGCAAGGAACACCTGACCCACCCAGGGCAGAAAACCGCTTAAAGGTGTTCCTAAACCACAAACAATGGCATTAACGATCTGTGCCTTAAGGACATGATCCTGCTGCAGATAACTAGCCAGAGCCCATCCCTTTGTTTCCCATAAGGAATACTTTTAGTTAACCTATAATCTACAGAAACAATGTTTATCACTGGCTTGCTGTCAATAAATATGTGGGTAAATCTCTGTTTGGGGCTGTCAGCTCTGAAGGCTGTGAGTCCCCTGATTTCCCACTCCACACTCTATATTTCTGTGTGTGTCTTTAATTCCTCTAGCATCACTGGGTTAGGGTATCCAAGATCTAGCTGGTCTTGGCAGGGCCCATTAGGCAAGAGCATTTAATAATTGTAAATATATATGCACCCCACACTGGAGAACCTACACATATAAAGCAAATATTATAGCTAAAGAGAGAAATAGACCATAATACAATAATAGTTGGACATTTTAACAACCCAATTTCAGCACTGGGGAGACCTTCCACACAGGAACTTAACAAACAAACATCATACTTAATCTGCTCTATAAACCAAATAAACCTAATAGATATTTACAGAACATTTTATCCAACTGCTACAGAATGCACATTTTTCTCCTGAGAACATGGATCATTCTCAAAAATAGACCATATATTATGTCACCAAATGAGTCTTAAAATATTCAAAAATTGAAATAATATCAAACATCTTCTCTGACTACAATGGAATAAAACAACAAATCCATAATAAGAGGAATTTTGGAAATGACAAAATCACATCAAAACTAAACAATATGCTCCTGAATGATCAGTGGGTCAATAAAGAAATTAAGAAGAAAATTTTAAAAATTCTTGAAACAGCTGATAACAGAAACACAACATAACAAAACATCTGAGATAAGGCAATAAAAAAGTATTAAGAGGGAAGTTTAGAGCTAAAAGTTTATATCAAGAGAGAAGAAAAACTTCAAATAAACAATGAAATAATTCAAATTAACTAGAAAAGTAGGAGCAAACCAGACCCAAAGTTTGTAGAAGAAACTAAATAATAAAGATCATAGCACATATAAATAAAATTAAAATGAAGAAAGCAATAAAAGTGGCCAATGAAACAAAAAGTTTGTTTTTCAGAAAGATAAACAAAATTGACAAACCATTATTAGCTGGACTAAGAAAACAGAAGAAAGCTGAAATAAATAAAATAAGAGGTGAAAACATAGATATTACAACCAATACAGTAGAAATTCAAAATATTATTATTGGTTACTATGAGTAACTACATGCAAATAAATTGAAGATCCTAGAAAAAATGCATAAATTTCTAGACACATACAACCTACCAAGATTAAATTATAAAGAAATCCGAATCCTGAAAAGACACATACGAAGTAATGGGATGAAAACTATAATAAAAATTCTCCAAGTTAAGGAAACCTGGGATTCAATGGCTTCCCTGCTGAATTCTACCAAACATATAATGAGTAAATAATACCAATTCCACTCAAACTATTCTCAGAAATAGAGGAGTAGGAATACTTCTAAATTTATTATAAAAGGCCAATATTACCCTAATGATAAAATCAGACTGAGACAGATCATAAAAAGAAAACTATAGATTAATATAACTAATGAATATCGATATAAAAATTCTCAACAAATTCTAGCAAACCAAATTCAATAACAAACCATTTCAATAACAGATAGAAAATATCATTCATAATGACCAAGTGATATTTATCCCAGGGATGCAAGGAAGGTTCAATATATGCAAATCAATCAACGTAATACAACATATCAACAGAATGAAGAACAAAAACTATGTGATTGTTTCAACTGATGCTGAATCTATAAATAACCTTGGGCAGCATGGCCATGTTCACGATATTGATTCTTCCAACCCATGAGCATGGTATATTCTTCCATTTGTTTGTGTCCTCTTTTATTTCACTGAGCAGTGGTTTGTAGTTCTCCTTGAAGAGGTCCTTTACATCCCTTGTAAGTTGGATTCCTAGATATTTTATTCTCTTTGTATCCCGGCCCACGGGATCATCACTGCAGGCCCTGGAAGAGGGGGTGGGAATTTGGGGAACAAGAGATACGAGAAATGGAGACAAGACAGTGCTCTGATCAAGTCTCTCTTTTAATGGCGGTAATGCAGCGCCTTATATACACTTGGAGGGGAAGGGGTTGGGCCAAGGCGAAAATGATCTCATCACGGAGGGTGTGGCCAGATAGGTATTGGTTTCTCTGGTTGAACGTCATGTGGCGCCTGCTCTGTCAGGTAGTAATTTTCACGGGCA
>NW_022161175.1:0-21655 GCF_008728515.1 Papio anubis | reverse complement strand
GACGGGTGGATCACGAGGTCAGGAGATCGAGACCATCCTGGCTAACATGGTGAAACCCCGTCTCTACCAAAAATACACACAAAAAAATTAGCCAGGTGTGGTGTTGCATGCCTGTAGTCCCAGCTACTGGGGAGGCTGACATGGGAGGATCCCTTGAGCTCAGGAGTTCAAGCTGCAGTGAGCTATGATTGCACTGCTGCATTCTAGCCTGGGTGACACAGTGAGAGCAGGCTCCCCGAAAAAAAAGAAATTGATTTTTAAAATAAATAAATAGGCTGGGCACGGTGGCTTACGCCTGTAATCCCAGCACTTTGGGAGGCTGAGGTGGGCGGATCACGAGGTCAGGAGATCGAGACCATCCTGGCTAACATGGTGAAACCCCGTCTCTACTAAAAAAATACAAAAAACTAGCCGGGCGAGGTGGCAGGCGCCTGTAGTCCCAGCTACTTGGGAGGCTGAGGCAGGAGAATGGCATGAACCCGGGAGGTGGAGCTTGCAGTGAGCTGAGATCTGGCCACTGCACTCCAGCCTGGGTGACAGAGCGAGACTCCGTCTCAAAAAAAAAAAAAAAAAGAAAAACTTTATGAAACCTATGTCAGATTTGTGCCCCTGAGGGTTGACAAAAATAAGGAAACTATTTACCAACACTTTTCTCTCATTGATGAATTCTCAAAATATTAATTTATTTGCACTCTCAGCCTGCACCCCACTGTGAGCGGAATAGCTTCCATAGCCAGAGGACTCACAAGTGGAGAGATGCAGAAGCCATTTTTTAATATAAGGAAAATGTCTGAAGATGCCTTTCCGAGGGAATGTGGGCAGTCAGTTAACACAATGGATGATAGTATAGAAATTACCTGTCAGTTATCATGGGGGCTTGAAAATTAAATAACCTGGGCATAAATATTTTAACTTATTATTTTCCTAATAACATTTTAAACACTATTTTATTGTAGTAATTTTGAAAACCTAGAATATAGTATATGGCTTATAAGAACACCAAAAGCACATAAACATCACCACCCAGGAACATCTAGTAATAAAATATATCTACACACACACAAACACACATAAACGCACAAACACATACACACATAAAATTCTATTTTACAATAATTTTTACCATTTTACTTTTTTCTAGTCTCCTATTCTGCAAATTCATATGCAACCACTTACAATTATCCTGTTTTGTATTTAAGATAATATTTTAATTAATCTATACCTAATATTTCTAAATATTTGATAACAATATGAGAATATTTACATAAGTTCTATCTACTCTAGTTATCATACATAATGAGAATTGGTGTATGGTAGATGTACCATTTGGCAAAAGAACTTAAAATTATTTAAACAGAAGGTATCTAACTTCTTGAAAAGTTTTACATGTAATGCATATTCATTGTAGCAACTTTGAAAATCTCAGAAAATATGCAATATATCAAAATCACATAAAACTAAACCACCCAGAAATAAATAATTATACAATAAACATTCAATTCTATAAAGGGTGCAATAATCATTTTTGCCATTTAATTTTACTCTGCTATTACACAAATATTCACATATATGTTCTTATTTTAATTTGTAAGGTGATGTTTTTAAAAACCTCACATGCAGTGTTTCAGTTTTTTAGTAATCATTTTTCTCAGAAAAAATGTGTAAGTCCTATTTCTATTAATCACAAGCTTTAGAGTTCATAAATTATATATACTCACACACAGAAATCTAATAACACCATTGTCACCACCAGGAAAAAACACATGGGTTTGTCTTTTTTCTTCCAAGCTCATTTAGAACTTATTTTTGGCACTTTTATACATTTCATTTAATATATTTCCTGTCAAAATGTTGTTATTTTCAGAATATATGCCACACACTTTTATATACTTATATTGTGAATAAATAATTTATTTGGAATAGGAATTTGCTTTCATGGCAATTGATACATATATGTATTTACACACATGTAAAATTTGCCTAAAATCAATAGTTAGGTTTTCTTGACACATTAATAAATTACTGATTCAGGGTACGGAAAGGATCTCTATTCAGCAATGTTGCTTCAAATACAGTAGAATAAACAAAGAATTAGCTGAAAAGATGTCAAATCAAAAACCTATATTCAATCCACACTAAACATCAAATTAACTTAATCTAAGACTTACAGTATCATAAACTGCATAGTGAGTATAAACGCACACACAGACACATATGCACACACACACAGTCACTAATGCCCAACTTTCCCATTCTACCCCAACTCACTAACCATAGAATTACTCAATTTGTTGTTCAAGTGTTGGATTTTGATTAAAAAAATGGTTCTTGTTTGGGGAGCTAAATTAATTTGAAGAATCGTAGCTTTTAAAAGACTTTCTATGTATTATTACCTCTTTTTAGAGTTTACAAATGCATAATTTGTGAACTCCGTTATTTCATATATGAAACACTAACAGAAAATTTCAAAGCCAAAGCAAATATTTTCAAAGTATTTTAAAGAGAACCAAAATTTTTTTAAAAGGATGATTAAAATCACAAAGTATACTTTCTTGTTGATAAAATGGATATATTTTTAGGCCACTGCTGGCTATATTACTGGCTGAGGGCTATATACCATATTTTCTCACAGTGAAAAGATTTAAGTTAGTGGAGGAGAATGTAAAACCTTCAGGCATAGTCACTGTTTACATAATTCTAATAGGTTTATGAATACTATCAGTAATTTCCTACTTTCAATAATCTTCACAGAGAGAAATGGCTTCCAGAATATATGCATATCAAGTGCAAATCTGAAAAAAAATATTTCTGTGAAACTTATAAACTTATAGTATACCAAGAATGAAATAAAACTTCAAATGTTATTGAAAATAAACAGAACAAAAACAAAGCAACATCACTCCAGATGTAAAAATAAAATAAGCTCCCTAAAAAAACACATGGTTATGTTCAGAACCCTAGTTTTTGAAAAAAAAGTTATTAAAATTATATCAATTATAAATGTAACCCTGTTTCCATAAAAAAAACCTGAAATGTCTATACATTTTCTAAATCAGTTAATATTATGAAGCTTTTAAAAATGGAATTTACCATAAAATTTTAAATAATCAAAACAAGAAAGAACTATGTCCCAAGACTCTTTATTTTTGTTATTTTAGTGCAAAATAAAAAGTAAGAAAATTAGAGTACAATAAAATAATCTGAGCATTTTCCTTGGAGGTAGTTAAATTGTTTTAATCAGTGTGGACTGATATAACAAAGATATCACAGACTTGGCCTCTGTAACAAGCATATCTCACATTTCTGGAGGCTGCTAACTATAAGACCTGCACGCTGGCAGTTCTGATGTTTGATGAGGGCTCCATTTCCTGGTTCATAGGTGACAATTTCTATCAGTATTTTCACTTAGCCAAACTGGCCAGGGAGCTTTCTGAGATCTCTTTTATAAGGGCACTAATTACCTCCTAAAAGTGACACTTCCAAATACCATCATATTGGGTATTAGGTTTCAAAATATGAATTTTGCAGGAACATAAACATTCAGTTTCTGGCAATATTGAAACTTTTAATGACAAAGGAAAGAGCTCAAGGAGGCCTGAGATTTAGTTCTGCTTAGCCTGACCTATGTTTAATTTAGTCTAGGAGTAAACAGTTAAGAATATATACAAGTTTATCATATCAATGATTTCTGATATATGGTCAGAATGATTGATAGTCATTTCCAGAAGAGTTAGGAAGTACCAGAACAGTAAAAAGAGCTATTGAGAAAAGAGGACCAAAGCTTCCCCAAAGTCCTGATAATCCTTTATAACCTCTGGCCATATTTTCAGCACTATGGAACAATGTGGAAATTTTAGGGCTAGAAAAGCTGTGTCTCTGCCTAAAAACCACCTTGATTTAATCTCTATTCTTTGAAGCCGCGTTGGAGCAGATAAGCTTCTATGTCCTTTAAATTAAAGAAACTCAAATTATGCCTTATTTGTGTCAACTATCTTTCAACTCATCATCATTATCCTATCACAGTTATGCAGATTCTACAGTAGATATGTAATTTTATCACCCTGCTACTGCATCTTTATTGTTATATATCATCTCATCACATTCTATTTCATGCTTTTTGAATTTTTGTCTTTTAATACTCTTTTGACTAGCATGAACTAAAACGTTTTGAATATTAGAGCCCTGAATTTAATTTTGTTTTACCATTTCCTTAAAGCTTATAAAATACTTCTTGCTGATTCAGATTTCTCAAACTCTGTAACAGAAAACAAGTTTCATTTTGGTTTTGGATATTTCAATATTTGGCAGTTCAAATTACAATCCCTGTTTCATTTATCTATTTTGTTCGTCAACCACTTATTTTTTCTCTTTCTTTCATTGCTTTGTTTTTCTTTTTTTATACTAATTAGATGTTTTAAAAAGACAAGGATAAGGAAATCAATTTTATAATTATCTGCACTGACCATTTTACATTTAATTATGAGGAAAGATCATGTCTTGAATTTGCATCTAAAAGTAAGGTTGTTATGTATGGTTGGAACGAGTTGGTAAGAAGGAAAATATTTAATAGTAATAATTAGTAATAATGTGATTATTACATTGATCAGTGAAATTTTATATAGTATGTTTTATTTGCATTACAAAATAATAAGTTAAAATATATTAGTGTCTTATTTTAAAAAAGAAGAGATACCAAGTCAAAATATGTAAGTATTTTTTCCAAAATGGAAAGGGATAGACAATTATGTGGCTGATTCTGGAACCTAAATATAAGTCTTCTGACTTCATGCTAAGACTGTTTCACCTGCATTGTACTCCTTTTCTTAAAGTACAGGCTCTCAGAGGGGTGTAAAAATTGTTTCAATTGGCCGGGCGCGGTGGCTTATGCCTGTAATTCCAACACTTTTGGAGGCCGAGGAGAGCAGATCACGAAGTCAAGAGATCTAGACTGTTCTGGCCAACATGGTGAAACCCCGTCTCTACTACAAATATAAAAATTAGTTGAGCATGGTGGAGCGTGCCTGTAGTCCCAGCTACTCAGGAGGCTGAGGGAGGAGAACAGCTTGAACCCAGGGAGGCAGAGATTGCGGTGAGCCAAGATCACACCATTGCACTCCAACCTGGAGACAGAGCGAGACTTCATCTGAAGAGAAAAAAAAAAAAGTTACCACTTTTAAAAAAATGTGAAACAAAATAAACTTGATTTGAGAGGGATTATATATTTAGTTTAGAGCTTTGCTCTTTGTAGGCAATGAGTTAAAGTAGTATTATCTCTTTCTTTGTATAATTTGGGCATTCAATTAGATCTTGGAACATTTTTCTCAGTTATCTCTAAGATAAGTGAATAAAAAATAGTGGGAAGTGGTGTAAGAATATAAAAAGAAATACAAAATACACAAATCTTCATTTTAATGCTTTTGTGGCTAAATATAAACCTTTGTGAAGTTTTTATTGTTTATTCAGTTAGTTAATTACAAATATTTTAAAACTTTAAAAAATATTCTTAATTTCTACATGAATAAAGTACATGCATATAGGCATGTTATCATCACTACTAGATTCATGTTACAAATAAGAAAGAAATTTAAAATTTTTCAGTGAGCCATTCCTTCTCCATGTTTTTCAGTGGGAATTCAAATCTTGGCCTCAAGTAGATTTACTTTTATATATTTTCCAATAGGGTAAAATTTAATTCATGGACACAACAGGTTCTATTTTAAAACATACCATCTGTGACAATTCTGTTTCGAACATCAGCATTACGCTGACACTGCATTTCTAAAGTGAGTGATTCCTGACACAAGGAGACATCCTAGGCAACTGACCTAGAAAAAGCTGGCTCGGCCGGGCGCGGTGGCTCAAGCCTGTAATCCCAGCACTTTGGGAGGCCGAGACGGGCGGATCACGAGGTCAGGAGATCGAGACCATCCTGGCTAACACGGTGAAACCCCGTCTCTACTAAAAAGTACAAAAAAAACTAGCCGGGCGAGGTGGCGGGCGCCTGTAGTCCCAGCTACTCGGGAGGCTGAGCCAGGAGAATGGCGTAAACCCGGGAGCGGAGCTTGCAGTGAGCAGAGATCCGACCACCGCACTCTAGCCTGGGTGACAGAGCGAGACTCCGTCTCAAAAAAAAAAAAAAAAAAAAGAAAAAGCTGGCTCTTCTTCAGCCAGTTTTGTTTCTCTCAGTTACTGAGAAAAAAACCCCACAAATTCAGATGCTATTAATAGCCAAATTCTAAAATCTACTCTGTCATTGTAATATCTATTTAAGCCTCTCAAGTCTCCCAGATTAATGGAAGCCATTGAGCAGAGATCTACTACTGGGTCCTGTATTGGAAAAGTGTTGGATTTCTTTCTCACACACCAATGGCATGAAAAATCTTGATAATAAAAAGTCACGAATTAGCTTATTAATTTAATTTATATAAATTGTGATGATTGTAATTGCAAGTAGGATAGCATAATTCAGTTATGAATTGTTTGAGAAGCTATATTTATAAATGTAGTTTCTCAAGTTACAAACAGGAAGAAAAGTATGACTTACAGGTAACTTACAATGGTTTAGCACCATGAACTGTACCTTTAAATCATTTGACCCCTTTATAATAAAATTAAAACACTTCTTGATACACAATATTTTTAAAAATCAAGAAACTGAAATTCACTCTGATATTAATTTATGTTTTAATTTTTTGTAATGATATTTTACAATTTAAAATTGTCTTATGGAGAAATTTTATATTTATTCAATTTTGTTTCATTCTGTTCAAGGTTTTATAATAATTAGTATATTTCTCATCTGGAACAAGATGAAATAATTCAATAAACCATATTTGTTATAAAAATAAACTCAGAATTAATCTTAAATGTTCTTTTTAATAATTCAAACTATGAAAAGTTTTACTAGTACTTTGATGTACTTAGTAACATAAAATATTTTGTGTATTAAAACAAATAAATAGAATAAAATAATAGTCACAGAGAAGATTAAAATTATCAAGGGTAGATATTTCAAATAAAGAACTTATAGAAAAGGAAAATACCCACATCTCTTTTGCAACTAGCAGTCCCAAACATAAGACAATGAATTTAAAACATATCTACCTCTGCACATTTAAAACAATGAAATAAACATGCCTTTTCAAATTCTGTTTGTAAATATTGCAAGCATTACATTATTCTAAAGTTTAGGTTGTATGGATTAATATTTAAGTATCATATGCATTTAATCAAGTCAGTATATGCTTGTATTTATTAAGAGTCTGTTTTACTTGCAAACACTGGCTAAATAATATAGAGAAACTGAAGCAGTAAAACTAAATCAACTAACAGACGTGTATGTATATAGGTGTGCGTGCACACGTGTGTGTGTTTTACATCTTCAGGAGCCACATAATATTACTGGAAAACAAAATTGAACACATAAAAAGAGAAATTATACGTGAAGTTATAAAACACTTCTGTAGAAGCAACATAAATATTTCAAAATATTGCAGATATGCTAGAATATGTCTTAAGAATTGTCTTGATCAGAAAGAGTTAAAGTCACATTCATATTTAAAATGTTGAGATTACTTCCATTGAATTTAATTTATTATGCTGTGCCCATGACTTCCATTTGATATTGACATTTCCTTCTTTCTTTCCCAATTTGAGCTTTCAGCTGAAACACAAAGAATGAACACACTAGAAGTCCTTGTCAGGAACTAAGTTCAATGATACAGCAGAGAATTCAATTTCCTATTGTGGCTTAGAGGCCAAGGGCATAATCAGTTTATTTCCAAAGGGTCAACTTTGTATGGGTGTCCTTTGAGTGACATGGCCTGAAAGCAGGAACTTCTTATCCGATTTCTCTGTCTCCCTATACACTTAAAAGAAAATGGAAGCGAAAGTATCTCTCATGCTTACTACCTAGGTTGACTCTTTTCAGAATACTCTGATCTTCTCACATTCAATGTATCTATATTGAGTTCTTTAAGAGGCAGCTATAATATTTTAATCATGTTCAAATGCCAATTCTTCAGCACTGTTTCTATTTTATTATGCTAACTTCTAAAATCAAGCCCTACTTAGAAAGATTAGTTGTAAACCAAGATAAGTTAGCTGGGTGAGGAGTAGATACACTAGTGCTTCACCCAAGACGCCAGTACATATTCACAGAAGGAGCAGAAAATGGTGTCTAAAGCATTAAAAGTTTGGAGAAGGCTAAGTAAACTGGATTATTTTATTTCTGTCTTTTTTACTTGGAAACTAATATGTTAATAAGAAAACTTTCAATATACATCTTGTAATGAAAGCCAGATTGCACAGAACTGAATAGCGAGTATGATTTGAGAAGCGGTGGCAGTGCATAAATCCACTCTTAAAAATTTTAAATTTGAAGGTGATGATACGTAGTAAGCAATTGTTAGATAGAAATTCAGGGTCAAAGGTAGTTATTTTATTTTACTTTTTAAGTTAGCATAGGCTTGAATCTATGTTTATAGTGTTCAATGAGCCCATGGAGAGAAAAACAATGAAGAGGAAAGAACATTATTTATGAAAATAGGTTTCTGAATATATGGATGTGGTTAAAGTTTGCATTGAGAGAGTGACTTTGAAAAGGCAGAGAAAAATAATGTTTATTAACGATTAAAGTGAGGTAATTTGATCTGTATTGTTAAAAAGTGGGAGAGTAGAAAGAGTTTAGGTAATTAATAGCTAATGCTAATGCACTCTATTTAACAATGAAGATAGCAAGATAATAGGAAGTGTAGTAGTAAGAGTTTGTGGAGATTGATTCATGGCTAAAATGATGCTAAGAAGAAAAGGAAAGTTAGAAAATGCAGAAATTCTAAAGAGTTTTCTGTGGAATTTTTGTATCTTTCTCTACAAATAATTTTTCAGGGCTCAGTATACCTGAGAAAAGAAAGATTTTTGGACTGATCCCAGAGTGGCTATTTAAGGGCAGAAAATGCAATATAACAAGAGTGTAATGGTCCTTAGATAGCTGGAAAGAGGAAGATTATGTGGTTGATCATAAAATACAAATTAAGTAAAAGAGAAAATTCGACCAGTAAGCATCAGATAAAGTGATTCTTACTGGAGAATAAATGTACAAAACTCTTTGATAAGAAAGCAAAGTGATACATTAAAGACAGATACGAATATGGAGCTCTGACTGAAGATACAGGTATTAAGATTTATTATTTCTGAGGGTGATTACAAGGCTCCCTTCTGGCAAAGGAATTGAGAAGTTGAATTTGAGAGCAGGTGAGGTCATTTAATTTGAAGAGACAAAAATTTATTTTATGGTGTTTGTTATTCTATTTATGTGGATACTGAGACCTCACATGATGCTAGGGAATGAAAGGTAGAGAAGAATATGAGCCTAGTGCCAAAGTCTTCAATAAATGTGGATGGGGACCAAGAATTACATATATACTTGGACAAGGAGTAGAGATTTTCCAACCTACACTTCCCAGTGGAGCCAATATATTATAATTATTTTGCTTTAAGCATGTATTTCATTATGCAACTAATAACTTTTTGAAAACAAGAGACTTATGTGACTTCTGCTCCTGTCATTTAACTGAAAGTGTTTTAACCCATTCCCATTATTTATAACTATATGAGTCCTGATTGAAAAACACCTATGGGGTAAGATGCAACTGGGATACAATGAGAAGATTGGCACTCCTAACTGTCACAGGTAATTATTTTAAACTGTTCTGAGCATTAGGAGAATAGAGTTAACATAGAGCTGTTGCAGGATATAGAATTTTCTCAGAAATTTTCCATATACAAACTTCATCAAGATCAACAGCTTTGGTTACTAGCCTCTCAAATAGTAATTAATTGAGAAGGGCTTAGGGCAAATTAATTAAACTTCTTTTTGCTTGAGCTTCCTCATTAAAAATAACTTTTACATAGATCATAATAAACAGAGTCTACCAAAAAGTAAGTGCTTAATAAGCTTTGTTTAACAAGATTCTAGCAATGAATACAATGCTTTATAATATTATTATATTAAATGTACAGTGAGGAGGGAGCTGGATGTAAGGACAGTTTTAACTCACACTAGAGGAAAATAAACCCTTATTTCTTACTCTGTCTGAGAAGAGATAGGGAAGTTGGGTGGGGGTGGAGGAGAGCGAGCGAGAGCGAGAAGGAGACTAATTTTTATGGTCAAAACAAAGGGATTTCCATGGAAACTTTTGTTAAAACCTCTGAAAAAGTAAAGAAAATGCCTAACATATTCTAGCCAGAAAAAAAAAAAAAGGTTTCTGGAAAAATTAACTGAGTATTTATTAGTGCCTGTGGTTTGTTTAATTAAGTCTAAAAAGGTATGTCGGAAAAAAGAAATTTGAGTGTGAATTTTGATACATAGACCAGACTGGAACCATAGGAAGAAAAACACAAGCTTTTTGAGAGTCATGTTGGCAAAAATGATGACAGTCTGGATTGAAAGGGAATAAGACAGTTTAATATGAAAAAAACTTCTGTTCCTCTACTTTCAAAATTCAGAAAGCAAGTTGATGAAGTAACTGAGCTACAAAGAAAGGCATATTCTACAATTACTTTTGCAGAAGTGGCGAAGGAGGAAGGAAGGAAAGGACAAACCTTTTAAAGAAATCAGCCAAGAGCTTTGAAAAACAATGCACTGGGGAGCAAATTTTAGGGAACAAAGCTGAGGCATAATCAGAGGATAATCTGAGTCTATAGGGAAGACGGATAATATTTTCCAAGTAGGATTTCTAATAACTATGAAGCAGTAACTTCTTTCTTCTTTGGAACTCTCATTCTCCCCTTTTGCAAAGGGAGTATTTATTGCAGTTGTTCTGTCCTGGTTCCATCATTGGGTATGTCTGGCAATTAATATATATTTTCATAAATCTTCAGATCATGAAGAACTGTATCCAACCTTAAGGTAGAAAAGGCATATTGAACTTCAAGGCTAATAACATGCATACATAGGATTTGTGAGAACTGGATATGAAAGTAAATACATTTCCATATGAGAGAAATACGTGTAATTGTAAGCAAGAGAGTGAATACGATACAGGTAATTGTTAGCCTCTATTTATTAATTATCTGTGTATCCACAGTTTTTCACATCCCATTATGTATTTTTGTCTCACTAAAGGAATAGAGCAATTCTTTTTTTTTTTTTTTTTTAAGTGAAAGCAGGTGCATAAAGAAAGTAAAGGAATAAAGAATGGCTACTCCCTAGGCAGAGATCTGAGAAATTCCTCTCCAGGCTTGAACTTGATCTCCACTGTAACACTATTTTTGGCTAAAAAGAATGTAGTAAAAGTGACATGTGTCATTTTAAACCCTAGGTCTTAAGGAGAATTGCATGTTTCTTCTTGCTCATTTGTTCTTCTGCCCATGCCATCAGAAGACTTTTCACTGGATATCTGCTGTCCTGTCAGCTGGGCTTTGAAACAATATTAATGGGGTGTGTGTGTGTGTGTGTGTGTGTGTCTGTGTAACTTTAAATACATAAATGATAAAACCCCATGTGTGATGAGGAGCTAAGACCTGGACGTGGGGTGAAACAGCTCAGCTAAGCCCAACATGTATTACATGATCTGCAGTAGATCTGGATACCCATCAGGATGAGATCATATCCTTATTTCTCTAAGCCATTAAGTTTTTGGAAAATGTATTGTCCTAGAGATATTTTCTTATCATTTGCCTTCTTAAAGCCCTAAATATGTCTCTGTGTATGATAATTATGACAGTTATTTAAAATTACTCACACACAAACACACACACAGATTTGTATGTGTTTTTATCATGATGTAGTTTCAGGACCTTGCATGTAGGGAAATAATAGAAACTAAAAGAATGAACTGCATAAAGTTTCCCTAAAAGAGTGTGAGAAAACATTTTAAATTTTCTGTTTTCAAGGCCATGATAAATCTAAGTGATGGCTACCAGCCTGTGGATGTGACAAACCGCATGGCTCATGCTCCTAGAAAGTCACAGTAAGTGAACAGAATGTAGAGGAGGGGTCAGCCCATAAAAGAGAAGAAAGAATCGTTATTAGGAAATCGAAACTTAAGAGGGAAGGGAGACAAGGTATAACCTTATAAGGGGGGATGACGAAACTTATGCAACACTGAAAAGATTGTAACCCCATCGTACTGGACCAATGAGGAACCAGGGGAGGGACTTGTGTGCTTAGGAGTTACATTTCCTGCTGTAACTGCTCCCCCTGTGCCTGCCTACCAGGCACCCGATCTCGCAAGACCGCCTTTAAAACTCTCGCTTCTGCTGTTCTTCATGTCTCCGAGTCCATTCTTCGGGTTTAGATGGGTGAATGTGTGTTTCTCACAGGAGACATTTACTTTCCTTAAAATATTAGTATCGTAATAAAGAACAAGTTCTAGAAAACTAAGTTTTTCCTTTCCTTTTAGATTTAGATATATTTTGGTTACTTGAACAGGCAAAAGAAATAAGGAGATATAACTTATCTTTTTGAGTGTTTGCTCCTTTTTGCACCTCAGGTAAAGAGATTTGAGTTGGTTTTATTTGTTAGCTCCAGGTGTGTAATTACCATTGGTCCATGCAAAGACCATCTCTTATTTTATTCATTTAATTCCCTTCTTATATCCCTACCCCCAATTCAATTTCTCTTTCAATACATGACATTAGATGGCTAGGGGTCATCTAATATGTTTATTACTGCTGTGGTTCTATATGCTTTTAGAAAATTTAGATAGCCATACTAGATACATATAATACATTTATATACATTATACCAATTTATTAGTATTTCACTAAGCCCTATGTGCTTAAGACTCATTCATATTGGTATTAACATTTAGAACTTTGATTTCTTCTGTTACATTTACCACAGGCTATACATGCATTCCTCCATTAATTGACAACTAAATTGTCTCCAATTTCTTAGCATCAAAGATAATGCTACAATCTCTCCTCTTAAAAGGCATTTGAATTAAGGAGAGGAACTGAGCTTTCTGAATGCTGAAAAGAGTCAGCAACTTATAAATTTTGCTTCATATCATGAGATATTTGAGGTCCTGTAACATATGTAGAAAGATAAATAAATTAGAGTCAGCAAGATATTGATAATATTCTACTCTACAATTTATTTTTCTCCCCATTATGACTTATTTTTTGAAAACAACAACAGTCACAAAATGTATAATATGGTTGGACAATTTGAGGTGGAATCAGAAGGTCTTGAGATGGCAGTACTATAAAAAAATAATAGAAATAGGATATGCAATGTAAGTTTTCATAAATATTAATGGAGCCGGGGGTTTAAATGGCATGCAGATTACTATGTTATCAACATAGGCTATTTCTAATGACATGAGTTGCCAATTTGAGAGATACTTTTCAGGGAGAGAATGGCACCTCCTCCTTTTAAAAAATGAAAACATTAGATTTAAAAACAAGCTTCAAATAAAATACATAGGGCTATTCTAAATAAAGATATAAAACAAAAGAGCAGAAATCTGGAAGTAAAAACAATCTGAAAGTTCATACTAATTCAACATCAAGAGACTTGAGAATGTAAAAAAGAAATAAATAAAAATAAACAAGCTAACGAATCACACTCCAGAAAAACAAAATAATATTATGCAATGGGAAATGAAAGGAACATATTAAGCCATTTCTTCTTAACTTGTTCATTACAGAGGCTTCAGAATGAGAGATTATCTGTATGTTGACCATATTCAATGCTGATCCCTTCATGGCAGATCATAGAAGTGCTACATAAAATTTCTATAAGCTGTCTTTTGTTTTTGTTTTTGTTTTTGGCTACTTCAATTTTCTAAAGGTATGCAGCAATAAATGTGTTATGGGAATCAAAGAGCATGACAGAAGAGAGTGAGGGAAAGAGGAAGACAGAATACAGACAATGAAATTTCCTTTCAGGTAGCACAGTGAATTAACAAGATAATTGAAGTAATAGAAAAGAGAAAGAATGATAAAGCAAAGAAAGAAAGAGATAGAAAGAAGGAGGGAGGGAGGGAAGGAGGAAGGGAGGAAGAAAGGAAGACAAGAGAGAAAGAGAGAGAAAGGAAAGAACGGAAAGAGAAGAAAAAAGAAAGAAAAAAAAAGAAAAGAAAGCGAAAGAAAGAAAAAGAGTGACAGAGAAGAGACAAAAAAGAGAGAGAAAAGGAACAAAAAGAGAAATAAAAGAAGAAAGGTAACAAAGAAAGGAATGGAGAGAGAAAGTAAGCAAGAAAGAGAAAGGAAGGAAGGCAGACAGACAGAAAAAGAAAAAAGAGAAGGAAGTAAGAAAGGAAGAGAGAGAAAGGAAGATAGAGAAAAAAGAAGGAAGGAAGGAAAAGAAAGGAAGGAATAAAGTAAAGAAAGGAAAGTCAGTAGAGAGAGAACGGGAAGGAAGGAAATAATAGAGGAAGGAAAGAATGAAGAAAAAGAAACAGAAGGTAGAAAGGGAAAGAAGGAAGGAATAGAGAAAGAAAGGAAGGAAGAAAACCAGAAGGAAGGAAATACATTTGTATATATAGGTAACTCAAATGTGGCATGAATTGCAATTGTATCAATGAATTTGGTAGAAAGATTTTTCATGCATCTCTGCTTAGTATGTAACCCAGCAGCAGTGCTCAGTTGAGCTGGCATTGTGATGCTGCAGCCCTTGGAGTGGATGTGGGGAGATGTCAACAGGGATCTTGGAATGTGGAGATCTCGGCTGTCAGGGCTGTCAGGCCCCAGGGCAGGATGCAGTCTAGTGGAGTCTGGGCTCTCAAAATGGCAGCAGGCTACAGCTGCTTGGATCTTGGGAGTTGTGTGGGGCCCAGCATAACCTCTCTCTCTCTGGAACAATACCATCAGGTGGATTCCAGGCAACTCCCTATACCAGTCTCAGTGCTTGCAAGGGCTGAGGGCCTCTCCCATGGCTAGAAATACAGAGGATCATAGTGAGAATGTGGACCACTGGGAATCTCTCACTCACCTTTTCTCCTGCACAGGGGAGATTCTCCTGGCTCCAAGTTGATCTTGGCTAGGTTGTCTGTTTCATTTTCGTCTTCTTTCATGCTCCACAGCTTTTCTGTCACTTAACTGCTAAATTTCTGTGTTGTCTCTTAGATGCTTTAGTCAACTTGTGTAGAGGACTATGTGCTCACAAACAGGGTGTTCCCGATAAGTCCTGCTCACGCAAATGAAGCAGGGCGTTCCCCATAAGCCCTGCTCTTGCAAACGAAGCAGGGCATTCCCGACAAGTCCTGCTCTTGCAAGCTTGATGCAGAGGCGTTCCCCCATAAGTCCTGCTCTAGCAAGCGAAGCAGGGCGTTCCCAGTAGAATCCTGCTCTTGCACCAAGCGAAGCAGGGCGTTGGGGGGGCTATGTAAACATCTTGAAAATCCAGAAAGTCAGGGAAGGTCAGAAAAACAACAATGTGTCTTGTGACTTGGCAACATTCACAAATGACTGTATAAAATAAGCGGAGTCGCCATTAGGCTGACCACAATGTTTGTCTTGTGTGTTGTCTTGTGTGTTCATTCCTTTGTTTGGGCTCTAGCGGACCCCAACATCTGGCGCAGTGAACAGGGTCCGTGGCTCCACGAGAGCAAGGAACCAGAGAGGGAACACCCCGGGCAGGTAAATAAAGAAAGGGGAACCCACGGGAAAATTATGGGGAATTCCACCTCTCTGGCCTCTGAATATTTGTGGTTACTCCAGGGACTGTTGATGTCTATAGGAGCAGAAGTTAGTTAAGGAACATAAGGCTTTGAAGCGATTGTTTGCCCATGTTGAACAACATTGTTATTGGTTTCAATATCAAAACAAAGTGCAGTTAAATTGAAAGGAATGGTTACAAGTGGTTAAAGCCCTGCATCGAGCTCATCAGCGGGGGCAAACGATGCCTCTGACTTTGTGGACTTTGTGTAGTTCCATTACTCAGGCATTAGAGTTACTTGAAACTGACTCAGAGCATGGCAATACTGCCACAGGAGGTGAGGCATCTGAAGCTTTAGAGAGGAATGATCCTAGAGAGGGACATATTTACGCCCCGGTTGCTGAGGACAAGGAATTGGAAAAAGAGCTAATGCCTCCTTCATCTGAAGAAAATTCTGATTTGCAGCGCATTTTAGAGAAGTTACAACAGTTGTTAAAATTGCAAGGTACCGCTGCTCCTGTTTCTCCTATCTCTCCGCCATCTCCTTTGAAAAAGGATTTCCCTTTGCCTCCACCTCCAACCTCTTTGCCTATGTCAGGTCAGGTTTTCTCTATGCCTCTTCCTCCTGTAGGAGAAAAGGAGGAATCAAAGGAAAAGGATGATTTCAAGGAATTAGATTTATTCCCAATAACACGGGCTGCTTTAGGCCCCAATGCTCAGTTCCCAAACGGTGGCCAGAATGTGACTTTTACAGCCCTACAATTTAAATTTTTGAAAGAAATGCTGATTATGGACCTCAGTCACAGTTTGTTCTTGGCCTTCTCGATTCCTTCTCTTTAGAACATATGATGATTTCTATTGACTGGGAAACGTTGGGACAGGCTGTCCTTGATCGTTCACAATGGCTTCAATTAAAAAGTTGGTGGTGGGAGGAAGCAAGAGTACAAGCTAGAAAAAATGCTACCCGAAATCCCCCAGGACCTACTGAAGAGCAGCTTATGGGTTCAGGACAATAGGCCACTCTTAATGCTCAGGCAGGCCTAGATGATATTGCTCTCACTTAGATTAAAGCCTTGTTTATAAAAGCGTGGACTAAGGTTGAAATAGTGGGTAAAACTTCTTTACCTTTTGTAAAGATCCTACAAGGAGCCACTGAGCTGTATCCAGATTTTGTAGCACGTCTTCAAGATGCTGTATTAAAGACTGTAGGTTCAGGCCCTGCTGCTAAAATTCTTTTGGATACTCTGGCTTTTGAGAGTGTTGATCCCGAGTGCCAAAAATTGCTGCGTCCTCTAAAAGCTAGTAGAGCAGATTTAGCTGAATACATTCGGGCTTGTGCAGGTGTTGGAGGAGCTATTTACAATGCTCAGTTGTTTGCTGGGGCACTTTCTAAGGCTTTAAAAGGCAATTCTAAACAAGGTATATGTTATCAATGTGGGAAACCCGGTCATTTTAAGAAGGAATGCCGAAAAAATTAGGCTCTTCTGCTCTAAAAGAAAAAAGGTTACCATCTGATATGTGTAAACAATGTGGCAAGGGTCGACATTGGACCAATGAATGCCGTTCAAAAACTGATAAAGTGGGAATGTATTGTCACCCCTCTCGGGAAATGGGAACCGGGGCCCGCAGGCTTGGGGCCCCAACAACTACAATGCAGGCCTACGCCAGTACCCAGTTAGCAGTGGCTTACAACATCAAGGAATGACCTCGAGTCCTCCTTAAAGACATCTTACCCTACCCCAGTTTCTCAGCTTTATGCTGCCACTAAGCAGAGTGCCGCTGCTGACCTAGCTATTGTCCAACCTTATACTTTATCTCCTAATGGAGGAATATATAAGTTGGCTACCGGAGTGTGTGGTCCTTTGCCAAAGGGACATGTAGGACTTTTACTAGGTGGAAGCAGCAGCCCTATGCGGGGGTTAATGGTGGTCCCAGGAATTATTGATCCTGATTTTACTGATGAAATCCTTATTATGGTACAAGTCTCACAATTTATGCTCCTAGAGGCAAGGGAATGTATTGCACAATTGCTTTTATTGCCTTTTTTTCCTTTCTTATCTAGAGATGTGTCTCGTCAAGGAGGTCTCGGTAGTACTGGGAAAACTGTTTTCTGGGAAACTTTAGTTTCTGATCAAAAACCTTTATGTTCATTGCAAACTAATGGGATACTTTTTGAGGGATTAGTCGACACAGGAGAGGATGTATATAATAATGTTTGGCTCAATGGCCTATCATTGGAAAAAGAAACAAGTATCGGTTCCTCTATCCGGCCTAGGTACTGCTTCTATAGTCTACCAAAGTGTCGAGCCCCTGAGTTGTGTAGGACCTGAAGGACAACAAGGAAAAGTGTTCTTTTATATTGTTCCCATTAATATTAACCTTTGGGGCCGTGATCTTTTACAACAATTTGGTGCCTTTTTAAGCATTCCTCATTTCTTCTGCTGCCAAAAATATGATGTTCAAAATGGGCTACAATCCTTTAAACTCTTAGCCACTGTCCACAAGCCTCAAGCTTTACAATTAAAGTGGAAAACTACAACTCCTGTTTGGGTGGAACAGTGGCCATTATCTAAAGAAAAACTTAAGGCTTTAAAGAATTTAGTTAAGGAACAATTGGCCGAGGGGCATATTGAACCAAGTACTTCTGCATGGAATTCCCCTGTGTTTGTCTTGTCAAAAAAAAAAAGGAAAATGGCACTTATTAACTGATCTTAGAGCTGTAAATACTTGTATTCAACCTATGGGGACTTTATCCCCTGTAGCAGAAGAATTGTCATTTGTAGAAAATAGAATTAGTGAAGCTCACCTTGATTATATTGCACCCAATCTTCCACTTTCATTGTGTCTTTTGCATACTCCCCACCCACCAATGGCCGTTTTACACCAAGATAATAATATTCTGGAGTGGCTGTTTTTGGCTAATAAAGCCATTAAGAAAATTCACCCATATATTGATAAATTGGCTGAATTAATTATTAAAGGATGACATCGAGCTCGTCAGTTGCTTGGTGCTGACCCTATAAAAATTATTCTCATTCAGCTTTGCCAGGACCTTATCTTTTGGCAATAGTCAGATTGATTCTTTACTTATTGGCAGTGTCCAGCGGGCTCAGGATGAGCACCACCTACATCATACTAATAGTTTAGGATTACAACGGCAATTTTCTATAACACGCCGTCAAGCCCGAGCTATTGTCAGAGCCTGCTAATCTTGTGCTCCTATTATTGCACCTTTTTAAAGTCCAGATATTAATCCTCGAGGCATTCAAAAAAAACATTTGGAAAATGGATGTAACTTATGTTCCTTCCTTTGGTCATTTAAAATATGTTCATCACACTATTGATACGTGGTCACATTTACAGTGGGCTACGCCATTACCCTCTGAAAAGGCTGACTCTGTTATTACTCATTTACTTACTTGCTTTGCAGTTATGGGAGTCCCTGCCGAATTAAAAACTGATAATGCCCCTGCTTATTGCTCTTGCAAATTGGCTGCCTTTCTCTCTTTATACCATATTCATCATTCCACTGGTATTCCATTTAACAGTCAAGGTCAAGCAATTATTGAAAGAGCCAATGCTACCTTAAAATTACAACTTTTAAAACTAAAAGGGGGAGATGGGCGAGATTCCCCAAAACATCAAATTCTGAAAGCCCTTTTTACTTTAAATTTTCTCAACCATTGGTGCCAATTACAGCAGTCTGCAGCGGTGAAACATTTTCAACAGCCTTTAGAAAAACCGCAAAACAGTAATCAGTGGGTGTATTATCCTTCATTACAAGGACAATATTTAAAAGGAAAAGTTTTACAATGGGGCCGAGGCTATGCTCTTGTCCGTACAGGTGCCGGAGATGAGTAGTTTCCATCTCGACGGTTGAAACAGTGCCATGGCGAAGAGGAGCCGATCCAAAGAGTTCCTGAAGGAATTCCAGCAGCTAAATCTGAGCGCTCAGAAAACATTCACCTTCGGAACTCGTGTGGAGCCCCCGACATGGGGACAACTGAAACAGTTAAGAAGCTGAAGGGGTTGTTCAACAAGCTGGGCAGCCCAAAACCCCACTGACTTTATTCCTGGCTATGCTGGCCGTAGTAAATTGTCAGGTAACAGCTGGAGAATTTACATACTGGGCTTATATTCCTTTTCCACCCTTATATCAATGTGTGGCCTGGGGAGACAGAGAAGTCCCAGTATTTACTAATGATACTGCTTGGATGCCATCGCCTTTTTTAAACCAGGATCCTGAATTAAACACTGGCACAGTAAATAGTTCATATCAATTTGGGGTTGAAGGGTTACCTATATGTCTTGGGGGGGTAGTCCACATTGTCTGCATCTTTCTCATAAGGCTTGGGCTGTTCGCTATAACCAAAGTCATATCTCTGCCTTTACTATGATTATTGTTGCTCAAAGTTTTAAGTATAATTATACTGCAGTACTTAATGAAACTCTGCCAAGTACATTATCTTTATGCCCTATCCCTGATGTGTCCGGAGGTGTTTCCCAACTAGAGTGGACTAGATGTAGAAGTAGTGGGCCACGATTGTTGTTAGAAGTAAAAGGGAAGAGTCGTAAATACCTTGTTCCAGATTGGAGTATACATGGAGATTTTCAGACTAAATTCAGCCATGTCAACCTGCGTTGGCATAAGGCAATCACAGCATTTCTGCAGATGGCAATGAAACTATTATTTGGCATGATGGTGGTCTATCACCCCCTTGCCACATTTGGCTAATACCTCACAAATACAAGGTCATATTTGGAAGTTGCTAGCTGCTGGTAAACCAATGTTCACTTTCACGGGAAACATGTCCTTAAATCTTACTAATATTGCTAACCCTTTCCATATATCTTTGCATCAAAATAGTTCTAGATATGTTATTGCATGTATAAGAAAGCCTTACTTGTTGTTGACAGGAATTTTTAAATGGGATAATAATACAGGGGTAGTTAACTGTACAAACAATTGTACATTCTTAAGTTGTATAAATACTACTTGGTGGAATAATAATTGGAATGAGTCTCATTCCGATTTATATATACTAAGAGCCAGAAAGGAAACCTGGCTACCTGTAAACTTAACACGTACTTGGAGTGAATCTGCTGGGATTACTCAAATTTACAAGGTTATGCAAGATCTTGTCCACCGCAGTCAGAGGATGGTTGGAATCATCGTGACCGCGGTGATAGGACTTGTAGCAATTGCTTCCACCGCCGCTGTTGCTGGATTAGCTCTACACCGGAGTATACAAAATGCAGAATTTGCGCAACAATGGCATGAACAATCACATTTGTTGTGGCAGCAGCAACGAGACATAGATGCACATTTGACTGAACGAGTGAATAATCTGGAGCAAGTGGTTTCTTGGTTGGGAGATCAGCTAACAGTGTTGAATACCTGAGCTTTGTTGAAATGTGATTGAAACACTACCCAATTTTGTATTACTCCTGTTCCTTTAAACAGCACTGTACATAACTGGACTGAGATAAAGAGACTTTTAATTGGTCATAATAATCTTTCCCTAGAAATACAAGAATTAACACAGAACATTTCTGAAACATTTCGCAATCAGTTACCGTTGCTGACTGGTGCAGATTTGATGACTGGTATTGCACAAAGTTTGACGTCTTTGAACCCTATGAGTCCTGTAAAAACTTTGCTGACCTCTGTTTCTAGTAATGTATTGATTGTTGTTCTTGCCTTTGTCATTTTTCACAGTCTGCTGGAGACGGTGCCGAAGGGCAAACACCGAATCCCAGCGAGCCCAACATGTAATGATGGTTTTAAAACAAATTCAAACTTGTAAATAAGGAAAGGGGAAATGTAGAGGACTATGTGCTCACAAACAGGGTGTTCCCGATAAGTCCTGCTCTCGCAAATGAAGCAGGGTGTTCCTCATAAGTCCTGCTCTCGCAAACGAAGCAGGGCGTTCCCGACAAGTCCTGCTCTTGCAAACGATGCAGGGCGTTCCCAATAAGTCCTGCTCTGGCAAACGAAGCAGGGCGTTGGGGGCCTCTTTATATGTAAACATCTTGAAAATCCAGAAA
>NW_022161174.1:0-21659 GCF_008728515.1 Papio anubis | reverse complement strand
TCATCTCGTCAAAGTCATTCTCCATCCAGCTTTGATCCATTGCTAGTAATGAGCTGCGCTCCTTTGCATGGGGAGATGTGCTCTTATTTTTTGAATTTCCAACTTTTCTGCCCTGCTTTTTCCCCATCTTTGTGGTTTTATCTGCCTCTGGTCTTTGATGATGGTGATGTACTGATGGGGTTTTGGTGTAGGTGTCCTTCCTGTTTGATAGTTTTCCTTCTAACAGTCAAGACCCTCAGCTCTAGGTCTGTTGGGGATTGCTTGAAGTCCACTCCAGACCCTGTTTGCCTGAGTATCAGCAGCAGAGGCTGCAGAAGATAGAATATTGCTGAACGGCAAGTGTACCTGTCTGATTCTTACTTTGGAAGCTTCCTCTCAGGGGTGTACTCCACCCTGTGAGGTGTGGGGTGTCAGACTGCCCCTAGTGGGGGATGTCTCTCAGCTAGGCTATTCAGGGATCAGGGACCCACTTGAGCAGGCAGCCTGTCCCTTCTCAGATCTCAACCTCCGTGTTGGGAGATCCACTGCTCTCTTCAAAGCTGTCAGACGGTGTCGTTTGTGTCTGCAGAGGTTTCTGCTGCTTTTGTTGTTGTTGTTGTTGTTGTTGTTGTTGTTTTTAAGCTGTGCCCTGTCCCCAGAGGTGGTGTCTACAGAGACAGGCAGGTATCCTTGAGCTGCTGTGAGCTCCACCCAGTTCGAGGTTCCCAGTGGCATTGTTTACCTACTTAAGCCTCAGAAATGGCGGGCGCACCTGCCCCAGCCTCACTGCTGCCTTGCGGTTAGATCGCAGACTGCTGTGCTAGCAATGAGGGAGGCTCCGTGGGCGTGGGACCCTCCCGGCCAGGTGTGGGATATAATCCCCTGGTGTGCCCATTTGCTTAAAGTGCAATATTGGGGTGGGAGTTACCCGATTCTCCAGGTGTTGTGTGACTCAGTTCCCCTGGCTAGGAAAAGGGATTCCCTTCCCCCTTGTGCTTCCCAGGTGAGTCGATGCCTTGCCATGCTTCAGCTTTCGCTGGTCAGGCTGCAGCAGCAGACCAGCACCAATTGTCCGGCTCTCCCTAGTGAGATGAAGCCAGTACCTCAGTTGAAAATGCAAAAATCACCGGTCTTCTGTGTCACTCGTGCTGGGAGTAGGAGACTGCAGCTGTTCCTATTCAGCCATCTTGCTCCGCCCCGATATTTCCTTTTTCACTGTAGCAGTCAATGCGCCCCCAAATATACTTTAGCAGATTCCACGAGAAGACTGTTAGCAAACAGCCACATGAACAGAAAGGTGGAACTCTGGTTGAATGCACAGGTCACATAGAAGATTCTCAGAAAGTTTCCTTTCAGTTTTTAACTGAAGATATTTCCCTTTTCACTGTAGCCATCAACGTGCTCCCAAATATCACTTTTCAGATTCCATGATAAGAGTGTTGGCAAAAAGCTACATGAATAGAAAGAAGGAACTCTGTGAGATGAACTCAGAGATCAGAAAGACATTTCTCAGAATTCTTCTTTCTCATTTTCATCTGGGGATATTTCCTTTGGCTGTATACTCCTCCAAGTGATCCGAAATATCTGTTCTCATATTCAACAAAAAATGGACCAGCAAACAGTTCCAAGAAATACAGCTGTAACTCAGTGAGTTGAATTCACACATCACAGAGCAGTTTCTCAGAAAGCTTCTTTCTACTTTTTATCTGAAGATATTTCCTTTGTCACCGTCAGCTTCATTGGGCAAAGAAATATCCCACTGCAGATTTCAAGTAAACTGTGTTAGCCAACTGATCAATGAACACAAAAGTGTAACTCTGTGAGTTGCATTCATACATCACAATACAGTTTCTCAGATCGCTTCTTTTCAATTTTCATCTGAAGATATTTCCTTTTTCACTGTAGCCGTCAATGCGCTCCCAAATATCACTTGGCAGATTCCATAAGAAGAGTGTTAGCAAACAGCTACATGAACAGAAAGGTGGAATTCAGTGAGATGAATGCACAGGTCACATAGAAGTTTCTCAGAACATTTACTTTCAGTTTTTATCTGAAGTTATTTCTTTTTTCACTGTAGCCCACAATGCGCTCCCAAATATCACTTTGCACATTCCAGGAGAAGAGTGTTAGCAAACTGCTACGTGAACAGAAAGGTGGAACACTGTGAGGTGAACTCAGAGATCAGAAAGACATTTCTCAGAAATCTTCTTTCTCGTTTTTATCTGGGGATATTTCCCTTGGCTGTATAATCCTATAAGCGATCCGAAATATCGGCTTTCAGATTCAACAAAAACTGGACTGGCAAACAGCTCCATGAAATAGGGGTGTAACTCAGTGAGTTGAATTCAAACATCACAAAGCAGTATCTCAGAAAGCTTCTTTCTACTTTTTATCTGAAGATATTTCCTTTGTCGCCATCAGCTTCATTGCGCAAAGAAATATCCCACTGCAGATTTCAAGAAAACTGTGTTAGCAAACTGATCAATGAACAGAAAAGTGTAACTCTGTGAGTTGCATTCACACATCACAATGCAGTTTCTCAGAACGCTTCTTTTCAGTTTTTATCTGAAGATATTTCCTTTTTCACTGTAGCCGTCAATGCGCTCCCAAATATCACTTAGCAGATTCTACAAGAAGAGTGTTAGCAAACAGCTACACGAACAGAAAGGTGGAACTCTGTGAGATGAATGCACAGGTCACATAGAAGTTTCTCAGAACGCTTCCTTTCAGTTTTTTTCTGAAGACACTTAATTTTTCACTGTAGCCCACAATGCGCTCCCAAATATCACTTTGCAGATTCCACGAGAAGAGTGTCAGCAAACAGCTACATGAAAAGAAAGGTAGAACTCTGTGAGATGAACTCAGAGATCAGAAAGACATTTCTCAGAAATCCTCTTTCTCGTTTTTATCCGGGAAAATTTCCTTTGGCTATATACTCCTCCAACTGATCCGAAGTATCGGTTCTCAGATTCAACAAAAACTGGACTACCAAGTGCTCCATGAAATACAGCTGTAACTCAGTGAGTTGAATTCACACATCACAAAGCAGTTTCTTGGAAAGCTTCTTTCTATTTTATCTGAAACTATTTCCTTTGTCACCGTAAGCTGCATTGGGCAAAGGAATATCCCACTGTAGGTTTCAAGAAACTGTCTTAGCAAACTGATCAATGCACAGAAAAGTGTAACTCTGTGAGTAGCATTCACCCGTCACAATGCGCTTCTCAGAATGCTTCTTTTTAGTTTTTATCTGAAGATATTTCCTTTTTCACTGTAGTGGTCAATCCGCTCCCAAATATCACTTAGCAGATTCCACGAGAAGAGTGTTAGCAAACAGCTGCATGAACCGAAAAGTGGAATTCTGTGAGATGAACTCAGAGATCAGAAAGACTTTTTCCAGAAATCTTCCTTCTCCTTTTATCTGGGGATACTTCCTTTGGCTGTATAGTCCTCCAAGCAATCCGAAATATCGGTTCTCAAATTCTCAGAAGATTCTCAGAAAGCTTCTTTCTAGTTTTTATTTGAGGATATGTCTTTTGACCGTGTAGACTTCAATAAGGAAAAAATATCACTTCTCAGGTTCCCCAAAAACAGTGGTAACATCTACTCCAGGAAAGCAAACTGTTACTCTGTGAGACGAATTCACACATCAGAGAACAGTTTCTCAGAAACATTCTTTCTACTTTTCATCTGAGGATATTTCTTATTTCACCACATGCCTCAGTGAACTCCCAATAAACACTTTGCCGATTACAGGAACACAGTGTTAGCAAACTCCTTCATGAAGAGAAAGGTGTAATTTTGTGAGGTGAATTCACACATAATAAAGAGGTTTCTAAGAAAGCTTCTTTCTCGTTTTTTGTTTTTGTTTTTGTTTTGTTTTGTTTTGTTTTTTTGAGGATAATTCCTCTGTCAGCAAAGGCTTCAATGCGATCCAAAATATCATTTCTGAGATTCCCCAAAAACACTGGTAACACACTGCTCCATCAAACGAATGTTTAGCTATGAGAGATGAATTGACACATCAGATATCCTTTTCTCAGAAAGCTTCTTTTTGTTTTTCTTCTGAGGATATTTCCTTTTTTACCTTATGCCTCTATGCGTTCCAAATATCCTTTTGCAGATTCCACCAAAACAGTGGTAGCACACTGTTTCATGAAGAGGAAGGTGTATTTCATTGGGATGAATTCACACATCACAGAGAAGTTTCCCAGAAAGCTTTTTTCTAACTTTCATTTGAGGATACATCCTTTGTCTTCTCAGGTTTCAATGAGATAAAAAATATCTCTTTTCAGTTATCCCAAAAAGAGTGGTATTAGATTGCTCCAAGAAAAGAAAGTGTAACTCTGTGAGTCGAATTCACACATCAGAAAACAGTTTCTCATAAAGGTTCTTTCAAGTTTTCATCTGAGGCTATTTCCTTTTTCACCATATGCCTCTGGGAAATCTCAAATATAACTTTGTAGATTACAGGAACACAGTGATAGCAAACTACTTCATGAAGAGAAACGTATAGTTCTGTAAGGTGAATTCTCACATCACATAGAAGTTTCTCAGAAAGTTTCTTTGTAGTTTTTATTTGAGGATACTTCCTTTTCCCACGTAGGCTTCAATGTAATAAAAAATAACACTTCTCAGATTCTGTAAAACAGTGGTAACAGACTTCTCCATGAAAAGAAAGTGTAATTTTGAGAGATGAATTCACACATCAGGGAACCGTTTCTCAGAAACCTTCTTTCTAGTTTTCATTTCAGGATATTTCCTTTTTCACCATATGCCTCAGGGCACTCCCTAATAAAACTATGTAGATTACAGGAACACAGTGTTAGTAAACTCCTTCATGTAGAGAAAGGTGTAATTCTGTGAGGTGTATTCACACATAATAAAGATGTTTCTCAGAAAGCTTCTTTCTCGTTTTTATTTGAGGATATTTCCTTTGTCAGCTTAGGTTTACATGCAATCCAAAATATCATTTCTGAGATTCCCCAAATCACTGGTAACAGACTGCTCCATGAAACTAATGTTTAACACTGTGAGATGAATACCACATCAGAAATCAGTTTCTCAGAAAGCTTCTTTCTGGTTTTCATCTTAGGATATTTCCTTTTTTACCTTATGCCTCTATGCGCACCCAAATATCCTTTTGCAGATTCCACGAAAACCATGGTAGCAAATTGTTTCATGAAGAGGAAGGTGTATTTCACTGGGATGAATTCACACATCACGGAGAAGTTTCCCAGAAAGCTTTTTTCCAAATTTCATTTTAAGATACTTCCTTTGTCTTCTTAGGCTTCAATGCGATAAAAAAAATCCCTTTCAGATTCCCCAAAAAGAGTGGTATCAGGCTGCTCCAGGAAAAGAAAGTGTAACTCTCTGAGACAAATTCACACATCAGAGAACAGTTTCTCAGAAACCTTCTTTCTACCTTTCAACTGATGATATTTCATTTTTCACCTTATGCCTCAGTGCACTCCCAAATATCACTTTGCAGATTACAGGAACACAGTGTTAGCAAACTCCTTCAAGAAGAGAAAGGTGTAATTCTGCGAGGTGAATTCACACATAATAGAGATGTTTCTCAGAATGCTTCTTTCTAGTTTTTATTTGAGGATATTTCCTTTGTCTGCATAGGCTTCAATGCGATAAAAACTATCACTTCTCAGGTCCCACAAAAACAGTGGTAACCGACTGCCTCAGGAAAGGAATATGTAACTCTGTGAGACGAATTCACACATCAGAGAACAGTTTGTGAGAAACCTTCCTTCTAATTTTCATCTGAGAATATTTCCTTTTTCAACATATCCCTCAGTGCACTCCCAAATATCACTTGGCAGATTACAGGAACATTGTGTTACCAACCTCCTTCATGAAGAGAAAGGTGTAATTTTGTGAGGTGAATTCACACATCACGAGGAAGTTTCTCAGAAAACTTCTTTCTAGGTTTTATTTGAGGATATTTCCTTTGTTCAAGTAGGCTTCAAAGCGATAAAAAATATCACTTCTCAGATTCCCCAAAAACAGTGGTAACAGACTTCTCCATGAAAAGAGAATGTAACTCTGTGAGACGAATTCACACATCAGAGAATAGTTTCTCAGAAACCTTTTTTAGTTTTCCTCTGAGGATACTTCTTTTTTTACCTTATGCCTCTATACGCTCCGAAATATCCTTTTGCAGATTCCACGAAAACAATACTAGCAAACTGTTTCAAGAAGAGGAAGGTGTATTTCATTGGGATGAATTCACACATCAAAGAAAAGTTTCCCAGAAAGCTTTTTTGTAACTTTCATTTGAGGATACTTCCTTTGTCTTCTTAGGCTTCGATGGGATAAAAAATATCCTTTTTCAGATTCCCCAAAAAGAGTGATGACAGACTGCTCCAGGAAAAGAAAGTGTAACTCTCTGAGACGAATTCACACATCAGAGAACAGTTTCTCAGAAACCTTCTTTCTAGTTTTCATCTGATGATATTTCCGTTTTCACCATATGCCTCAGGGCGCTCCCAAATATCACTTTGCAGATTACAGGAACACAGTGTTAGCATACTTCTTCATGAAGAGAAAGGTGTAATTCAGTGAGGTAAATTCACAAATCATAAAGAATTTTCTCAGAAAGCTTCTTTCCAGTTTTATTTGAGGATATTTCCTTTTACCACGTAGGCTTCAATGCGATAAAATTATCACTTCTTCGGTTCCCCCAAAAACAGTGGTAACAGACTGCTCCATGAAAACAAAGTGTAACTCTGTGAGACGAATTCACACATCAGAGAAGAGTTTCTAAGAAACCTTCTTCTAGTTTTCATCTGAGGATATTTCCTTTTTCAACATATGCCTCAGTGCACTCCCAAATATCATTTTTCAGATTACAGGAACACAGTTTTAGCAAACTCGTTTATGAAGAGAGAGGTGTAATTCTGTGAAGTGAATTCTCAGTTAATAAAGATGATTCTCAGAAAGCTTCTTTCTCGTTTTTATTTGAGGATATTTCCTTTGTGAGTATATGCTTCAATGCAATGCAAAATATCATTTCTGAGATTCCCCAAAACACTGGTAACAGACTGCTCCATAAAAGGAATGTTTAACTCTGTGAGATGAATTCACACATCAGAGAACAGTTTCTCAGAAACCTTCTTTCTAGTTTTCATTTGAGGATATTTCCTTTTTCACGATATGCCACAGTGCACTCCCAAATATCACTTTGCAGATTACAGGAACACAGTGTTAGCAAACTCCTTCATGAAGAGAAAGGTGTAGTTCTGTGAGGTGAATTCACACATTACAAAGAAGTTTATCAGAAAGGTTCTTTCTAGTTTTTATTTGAGGATATTTCTTTTGTCAGCATAGGCTTCAATGCGATTCGAAATATCATTTCTGAGATTCCCCTATAACACTGGTAACAGACTGTCTATGAAAGGAATTTTTAACTCTGTGAGATGAATTCACACATCAGAAATCAGTTTCTCAGAAAGCTTCTTTCTGGTTTTCATCTGAGGATATTTCCTTTTTTACCTTATGCTTCTATGTGCTAACAAATATCTGTTTACAGATTCCACGAAAACAGTGGTAGCAAACTGTTTCATGAAGAGGAAGGTGTATTTCATTGGGATGAATTCACAATTCCCAGAGAAGTTTCCCAGAAAGGTTTTTCCTAACTTTCATTTGAGGATACTTCCTTTGTCTTCTTATGCTTTGGTGCGATAAAAAATATCCCTTTTCAGATTCCCCAAAAAGAGTGGTAACATACTGCTCCAGGAAAAGAAAGTGTAACTCTGTGACACGAATTCACACATCAGAGAACAGTTTCTCAGAAAGCCTCTTTCTAGTGTTTCTTTGAGGATATTTGCTTTGTCCGCCTAGGTTTCAATGCGATAAAAATATCACTTCTCAGGTTCCCCAAAAACAGTGGTAACAGACTGCTCCAGGAAAAGAAAGTGTAACTATGTGAGACGACTTCGCACGTCAGAGAACTGTTTCCCAGAAACCGTCTTTCTACTTTTCATCAGAGGATATTTCCTTTTTCGCCATATGCCTTAGTGCACTCCCAAATATCCCTTTGCAGATTACAGGAACACAGTGTTAGCAAACTCCTTCATGAAGCGAAAGAGGTAATTCTGTGAGCTGAATTCACACGTCACAAAGAAGTTTCTCGGAAAGCTTCTTTCTAGTTTTTCTTTGAGGATATTTCCTTTGTCCGCATAGGCTTCAATGCGATAAAAATATCACTTCTTAGGTTCCCCAAAAACAGTGGTAACAGACTGCTCCAGGAAAAGAAAGTGTAACTCTGTGAGACAAATTCACACAACAGAGAAGAGTTTCTCAGAAAACTTCTTTATTGTTTTCATCTGAGGATATTTCCTTTCTTACCTATGTCTCTGCATTCCCAAATATCCTTTTGCAGATTCCATGAAACCAATGCTAGCAAACTGTTTCAAGAAGGGGAAGGTGTATTTCATTGGGATGAATTCACACATCACAGAGAAGTTTCAGAAAGCTTTTTTCTAACTTTCATTTAAGGATACTTCCTTTTTCTTCTTAGACTTCAATGCAATAAAAAATATCCCTTTTCAGATTCCCCAAAAAGAGTGGTAATAGACTCCTCCAGGAAAAGAAAGTGTAACTCTGTGAGACGAATTTACACATCAGAGAACTCTTTCTAAGAAATCTCTTTCTACTTTTCATCTGAGGATATTTCCTTTTTCACCATATGCCTCAGTGTATTCCAAATATCACTTTGCAGATTACAGGAACACAGTGTTAGCAAACTCCTTCATGAAGGGAAAGGTGTAATTCTGCGAGGTGACTTCACACATAATAAAGATGTTTCTCAGAAAGCTTCTTTCTCATTTTTATTTGAAGATATTTCCTTTGTCAGCATAGGCTTCAATGCGATTCAAAATATCATTTCTGAGATTCCCCTAAAATACTGGTAACAGACTGCTCCATGAAACGAAGGTTTAACTGTGTGAGATAAATTCACACGTCAGAAATCAGTTTCTCAGAAAGCTTCTTTCTGGTTTTCGTCTGTGGATGGTTCCTTTTTTACCTTATGCTTCTATGCGCTCCCAAATATCCTTTTTCAGATTCCACGAAAACAGGTTTAGCAAACTGTTTCATGAAGAGGAAGGTGTATTTCATTGGGATGAATTCACACATCACAGAGAAGTTTCCCAGAAAGATTTTTACTAATTTTCATTTTAGGATACTTCCTTTGTCTTCTTAGGCTTCAAGGCGATAAAAACATATCCCTTTCAGATTCCCCAAAAAGAGTGGTAACAGACTGCTCCAGAAAAAGTATTTGTAACTCTGTGAGACGAATTCACACGACAGAGAACAGTTTCTCAGAAACCTTCTTTCTAGTTTTCAACCGAGGATATTTCCTTTTTCACCATAAGCCTCATAGCACTCCCAAATATCACTTTGCCGATTATAGGAACACTGTGTTAGCAAATTCCTTCGTGAAGAGAAAGGAGTAATTCTGTGAGGTGAATACACATCACAAAGAAGATTATCAGAAAGGTTCTTTCTCGTTTTTATTTGAGAATATGTCCTTTGTCAGCCTAGGTTTCAATGCGATTCGAAATATCATTTCTGAGATTCTCCTAAAACAGTGGTAACAGATTGCTCCATAAAATAATGTTTAACTCTGTTAGATGAATTCACAAATCAGATCAGTTTCTCAGAAAGCTTCTTTCAAGTTTTCATCTGGGGATATTTCCTTTTTTACCTTATGCTTCTGTGCGCTCCCAAATATCCATTTGCAGATTCCATCAAAAGAGAGGTAGCACACTGTTTCATGAAGAGGAAGATGTATTTCATTGGGATGAATTCACACATCACAGAGAAGTTTCCCAGAAAGCTTTTTACTAACTTTCATTTGAGGATACTTAATTTGTCTTCTTTGGCTTCGATGCGAGAAAAAATATCCTTTTTCAGATACCGCAAAAAGAGTGGTAACAGACTGCTCCAGGAAAAGAAAATGTAACTCAGTGAGAAGAATTCACACATCAGATAACAGTTTCTCAGAAACCTTCTCTCTAGGTTTCATCTGATGATTTTCCTTTCTCACCCTATGCCTCATTGTACTCCCAAATATCACTTTGCAGATTACAGGAACACAGTGTTAGCAAACTCATTCATGAAGAGAAAGTTGTAATTCTGTGAGGTGAATTCACACATCACAAAGAAGTTTCTCAGAAAGCTTCTTTCTACTTTTTATTGCAGGATATTTCCTTTTCCACGTAGGCTTCAATGCGATAAAAATATCACTTCTCAGGTTCCACCAAAACAGTGGTAACAGACTGCTCCAGAAAAAGAAAGTGTAAATCTGTGAGACGAATTCACACAACAGAGAACAGTTTCTCAGAAACCTTCTTTCTAGGTTTAGTCTGAGGATATTTCCTTTTTTACCTTATGCCTCTATGCGCTACCAAATATCCTTTTTTCAGATTCCACGAAAACAATGCTAGTAATCTGTTTCAAGAAGAGGAAGGGGTATTTCATGGAGGTGAATTCACACATCACAGAGAAATTTCCCTGAAAGCTGTTTTGTAACTTTCACTTGAGGATACTTCCTTTGTCTTCTTAGGCTTCAATGCGATCAAAAATATCCCTTTTCAAATTCCCCAAAAAGAGTGGTAACTGACTGCTCCAGAAAAAGAATTTGCAAATCTGTGAGAAGAATTCACACGACAGAAAACAGTTTCACAGAAATCTTCTTTCTAGTTTTCATCCGAGGATATTTCCTTTTTCACCATAAGCCTCAGAGCACTCCCAAATATCACATTGCCGATTATAGGAACACAGTGTTAGCAAACTCCTTCATGAAGAGAAAGGTGTAATTCTGTGAGGTGAATTCAGACATTAAAAAGAAGTTTCTCAGAAATCTTCCTTCTAGTTTTTATTTCAGGATATTTCCTTCGTCTGCCTAGGCTTCAATGCGATCAAAAATATCACTTCTGAAGTTCCCCAAAAACAGTGGTGACAGACTGCTCCAGGAAATGAAAGTGTAACACTGTGAGACGAATTCATACATCAGAGAACAGTTTCTCAGAAACCTTCTTTCTAGTTTTCATCTGAGGATATTTCCTTTTTCACCATATGCCTCAGTGCACTCCCAAATATCGCTTTGCAGATTACAGGAACACAGTGTTAGCAAACTCCTTCTTGAAGAGAAAGTTGTAATTTTGTAAGGTGAATTCACACATCAAAAAGAAGTTTTCAGAGAGCTTCTTTACAATTTTTTTTGAGGATATTTCCTTTCTCTGTGTAGGCTTCATTGCAATAAAATTATCACTTCTCAACTTCCCCAAACACAATGGTAATAGACTGTTCCATGAATGGAAAGTATAACTCTGGGAGACGAATTCACACATCAGAGAACAGTTTCTCAGAAACCTTCTTTCTAGTTTTCATCTGAGGACATTTCCATTTTCAACATATGTCTCAGTGCACTCCCAAATATCATTTTTCAGACAACAGGAACACAGTGTTAGCAAACTCCTTCATGAAGAGAAAGGTGTAATTCTGTGAGGTGAAATCACACATCACAAAGAAGTCTCTCAGAAAGCTTCTTTCTAGTTTTTATTTGAGGATATTTTCTTTTTCAGCATAGGGTTCAATGCGATTCAAAATGCCATTTCTGATATTCGCCAAAACCACTGGTAACGGAGTGCTCCACGAAACGAATGTTTAACTCTGTGAGATGAATTCACACATCAGAAATCAGTTTCTCCGTAAGCTTCTTTCTGGTTTTCATCTGAGGATATTTCCTTTTCTACCTTATGCCTCTATGCGCTCCATAATATCCTTTGCAGATTCCACGAAAACAATGGTAGCAAACTGTTTCATGAAGAGGAAGGTGTATTTCATTGGGATGAATTCACGCATCAAAGACAAGTCTCCCAGAAAGCTTTTCTCTAACTTTCATTTGAGAATACTTCCTTTGTCTTCTTAGGCTTCAATGTGATAAAAAATATCCCTTTTCAGATCCCCCAAAAAGAGTTGTAACAGACTGCTCCAGGAAAAGAAAGAGTAACTTTGTGAGACAAATTCACACATCAGAGAACAGTTTCTCAGAACCTTCTTATTAGTTTTCATCTGAGGATATTTCCTTTTTCACCATATGCCTCAGTGCGCTCCCAAATATCACTTTGTAGATTACAGGAACACAATGTTAGCAAAAACTTCATGAAGACAAAGGTGTAGTTCTATGAGGTGAATTCACACATCACAAAGAAGTTTCTCAGAAAGCTTCTTTCTATTTTTTATGTGAGAATATTTCCTTTGTCCATGTAGACTTCAAAGCGATTAAATAATCACTTCTCAGGTTCCCCAAAAACAGTGGTAGCACACTCTTCCATGAAAAGAAAGTGTAACTCTATGAGACGAATTCACACATTAGAGAACAGTCTCTCAGAAACCTTTTCTCTAGTTTTCATCTAAGGATATTTCATTTTTCACCACATGCCCCAGTGCACTCCCAAATATCACCTTGCAGATTAGAGGAACACAGTTTTAGCAAACTCCTTCTTGAAGAGAAAGGTGTTATTGTGGGAGATAAATTCCCACATCACAAAGAAGTTTCTTAGAAAGCTTCTTTCTCATTTTTATTTGAGGATATTTCCTTTGTCCACGTAGGCTTCAATGCGATCAAAATATCATTTCTGAGATTCCCCAAAAACTCTGGTAACAGACCAGACTGCTCCATGAAACGAATGTTTAACTCTGTGAGATGAAATCACACATCAGAAATCAGTTTATCAGAAAGTTTCTTTCTGGTTTTCATCTGAGAATATCTCCTTTTTTACCTTATGCCTGTATGCGCTCCCAAATATCCTTTTGCAGATTCCACAAAAGCAGTGGTAGCAAACTGTTTCATGAAGAGGAAGGTGTATTTCATTGGGATACATTGACACGTCATAGAGAAGTTTCCCAGAAAGCTTTTTTCTAACTTTCATTTGAAGATACTTCCTTTGTCCTCTCAGGCTTCAATGCGATTTAAAAAATCCCTTTTCAGATTCCCCAAAAAGAGTGGTAACAGACTGCTCCATGAAAAGAAATTGTAACTCTTTGAGTCAAATTCACATATCAGACACAGTTTCCCAGAAACCTTCTTTCCACTCTTTATCTCAGGATATTTCCTTTTTCACCAGATGCCTCAGTGCACTCTCAAATATCACCTTGCAGATTACAGGAACACAGTATTAGCAAACTCCTTCATGAATAGAAAGGTGCAGTTCTGTGAGGTGAATTCACACATCACAAAGAAGTTTCTCAGAAGCTACTTTCTACTTTTTATTTGAGAATATTTCCTTAGTCCACGTTGACTTCAAAGGGATTAAAATATCACTTATCAGGATCCCCTAAAACAGTGGTAGCACACTGCACCATGAATAGAAAGTGTAACTCTCTGAGACAAATTCACACATCAGAGAACAGTTTCTCAGAAACCTTCTTTCTAGTTTTCACCTGAGGATATTTCATTTTTCACCATATGCCTCAGTACACTCTCAAACATCACTTTGCAGATTACAGGAACACAGTGTTAACAAATTCCTTCTTGAAGAGAAAGGTGTAATTGTGTGAGATGAATTCACACATCACAAAGAAGTTTCTCAGAAAGATTTTTTCTAACTTTCATCTGAGGATACTTCCATTTTCTTCTCAGACTTCATTGCGATAAAAAATAACCCGTTTCAAATTCCCCAAAAAGAGTGGTAAGAGACTGCTCCAGGAAAAAAAAATTGTAACTCTGTGAGACGATTTCACACATCAGAGAACAGTTTCTCAGATACCTTCTTTCTAGTTTTCATCTGAGGATATTTCCTTTTTCACCCTAGGCCTCGGTGCACTCCCAAATATCACTTTGTAGATTACAGGACACAGTGTTAGCAATCTCTTTCATGAAGAGAAAGGTGTAATTCTGTGAGGTGAATTCACACATCACAAAGAAGATTCTCAGAAAGCTTCTTTCTAGTTTTTATTTGAGGATATGTCCTTTGTTGGCGTAGGCTTCAATGCGATAAAAATATCACTTCTCAGATTCCCCAGAAACAGTGGTAACAGACTGCTCCATTAAAAGAAAATGTAACTCTGTGAGATGAATTCACACATCAGAGAATAGTTTCTCAGAAACCTTCTTTCTACTTTTCATCTGAGGATATTGCCTTTTTCACCATATGCCTCAGTGCACTCCCAAATATCACTTTGCAGATTACACGAACACAGTGTTAGCAAACATCTTCATGTGAGAAAGGTGTAATTCTGTGAGGTGAATTCACACATCACAAAGAAGTTTCTCAGAAAGCTTGTGTCTCGTTTTTATTTGAGGATATTTCCTTTGCTCAAGTAGGCTTCAATGCGATAAAAAATATCACCTGTAAGATTCCTGAAAAAACGTGGTAACAGATAGCTCCAGGAAAAGAAAGTGTAACTCTGTGAGACGAATTCACACATCAGAGAACAGTTTCTCAGAAACCTTCTTTCTAGTTTTCATCTGAGGATATTTCCTTTTTCCCATAAGCCTCAGAGCAGTTCCAAATATCACTTTGTCGATTACAGGAACACAGTGTTAGCAAACCCCTTCATGAAGACACAGGTGTAATTATCTGAGGTGAACTCACACATTCCAAAGAAGATTCTCAGAAAGCTTCTTTCTAGTTTTTATTTGAGGATATGTCCTTTGTCCGCGTAGGCTTCAATGCGATAAAAATATCACTTCTCAGCCTCCCCAATAATAGTGGTAACAGACTGCTCCATGAAAGGAAAGTGTAACTCTGTGAGACGAATTCACACATCAGAGAACAGTTTCTCAGAAAGCTTCTTTCTGGTTTTCATCTGAGGAAATTTCCTTTTTTACTTTATGCCTCTATGCCCTCCCAAATAACCTTTTGCAGATTCCACGAAAACAGTGGTAGTAAACTGTTTTATGAACAGGAAGGTGTATTTCGTTGGGACAAATTCACACAATACAGAGAAGTTTCCCAGAAAGCTTTTTTCTAACATTCATATGAAGGTACTTCTTTTATCTTGTTAGGCTTCAATGCGATTAAAAAATATCCCTTTTCAGATTCCCCAAAAAGAGTGGCAACAGATTGCTCCAGGAAAAGAAATTGGAATTCTGTGAGACGAATTCACACATCAGAGAACAGTTTCTCAGAAACCTTCCTAGTTTTCATCTGAGGATATTTCCTTTTTCACCATATTCCTCAGCGCACTTCCAAATATCACTTTCCAGATTACACGAACACAGTGTTAGCAAACTCCTTCATGAAGAGAAAGGTGTAATTTGTGAGGTGTATTCACACATAATAAAGATGTTTCTATGAAAGCTTCTTTCTCGTTTTTATTTGAGGATATTTCCTTTGTCAGCATAGGCGTCAGTGCGATCCAAAATATCATTTCTGAGATTCCTCAAAAACACTGGTAACAGACTGCTCCATGAAACGAATGTTTAACTCTGTGAGATGAATCACAAGTCAGTTTCTCATACATCAGAAGTCAGTTTCTCAGAAACTTCTTTCTTGTTTTCATCTGAGGATATTTCCTTTTTTACCTTATGCCTCTATGCGCTCCCAAATATCTTTTTGCAGATTCCATGAAAACAGTGGTAGCAAACTGTTTCATGAAGAGTTTTTTCCAGAAAGCTTTCTCTAGCTTTCATTTGAGGATAGTTCGTTTGTCTTCTTAGGCTTCAAAGAGATATATATCCCTTCTCAGATTCCCAAAAAAAAAGAGTGGTAACAGACTGCTCCAGGAAAAGAAACCGTAACTCTGTGAGACGAATTCACACATCAGAAAACAGTTTCTCAGAAACCTTCTTTCTAGTTTTCACCTGAGGATATTTCCTTTTTCACCTGATGCCTCAGTGCAACACCAAATATCACTTTGCAGATTATAGGAACACAGTGGTAGCAAACTCCTTCATGAAGAGAAAGGTGTAATTCTGTGAGGTGAATTCACACATCACGAAGAAGTCTCTCAGAAAGCTTTTTTCTATTTTTTATTCGAGGATGTTTCCTTTGTCCGTGTAGGCTTCTATGTGGTAAAAATATTAATCCTCAGATTCCCCAAAAACATTGGTAACAGATTGCTCAATGAAACGAATGTTTAAGTCTTTGAGATGAATTCACACATCAGAAATCAGTTTCTCAGAAAGCTTCTTTCTAGTTTTCAACTGAGGATATTTTATTTTTCATCATATACCTCTGTGCACTCCCAAATATCACTTTGCAGATACAGGAACACAGTGTTATCAAACTACTTCAAGAAGAGAAAGGTGTAACTCTGTGTGGTGAATTCACACGTAATACAGGTGATGGTCACAAAGCTTCTTTCTCGTTTTTATTTCAGGATATTTCCTTTGTCAGCATATTCTTCAATGTGATCCAAAATATCATTTCTGAGATTCCCCAAAAACACTGGTAACAGACTGCTCCATGAAATGAATGTTTTACTCTGTAAGATGAATTCACACATCAGAAACCAGTTTCTCGGAAAGTTTCTTTCTGGTTTTCATCAGCGGATGTTTCCTTTTTTACCTTATGCCTCTATGCGCTACCAAATATCCTTTTGCAGATTCCACGAAAACAGTGGTAGCAAACTGTTTAATGAAGAGGAAAGTGTATTTCATTGTGATGAATTCACACATCACAGAGAAGTTTCTCAGAAAGTTTTTCTAACTTTCATTTGAGGATACTTCCTTTGTCTTCTTAGGCTTCAATGCGATCAAAAATATCCCTTTTCAGATTCCCTAAAAAGAGTGGTAACAGACTGCTCCAGGAAAAAAAAGTGTAACAATGAGACGAATTTACACATCAAAGAACAGTTTCTCAGAAACCTTCTTTCTAGTTTTCATCTGATGATATTTACTTTTTCACCGTATTATCTGTGCACTCCCAAATATCACTTTGCAGATTACAGGAACACAGTGTTAGCAAACTCCTTCATGAAGAGAAAGTTGTAATTCTGTGAGGTGAATTCACACATCACAAAGTTTCTCAGAAAGCTTTTTTCTAGTTTTCATTTGAGGATATTTCCTTTGTCCACGTAGGCTTCAATGCGATAAAAACAAATCACTTCATAGGTTTCCCAAAAATAGTGGTAACAGACTGTTCCGTGAAAAGAAAGTGTAACTCTCAGACGAATTCACACATCAGAGAACGGTTTCTCGGGAATCTTCTTTCTACTTTTCATCTGAGGATATTCCCTTTTTCATCATATGCCTCAGTGCACCCCGAAATATCACTTTGCAGTTTACAGGAACACAGTGTTAGCAAACTCCTTCATGAAGAGAAAGAGGTAATTCTGTGAGGTGAATTCACACATCACAAAGAAGTTTCTCAGAAAGCTTCTTTCTAGTTTTTATTTGAGGATATTTTCTTTGTCTGTGTAGGCTTCAATGCGATAAAAATATCACTTCTCAGATTCCCCAAAAACAGTGGTAACCGACTGCTTCAGGAAAAGAAAGTTTAACTCTGTGAGACGAATTCACACAATGGAGAACAGTTTATCAGAAACCTTCTTTCTAGATTTCATCTGAGGATATTTCCTTTCTTATCTTATGCCTCTTTGCACTCCCAAATATCACTTTGCTGATTACAGGAACACAGTGTTAGCAAACTCCTTCCTGAAGAGAAAAGTGTAATTCTGTGAGGTGAATTCACACATCACAAAGAAGATTCTCAGAAAGCTTCTTTCTAGTTTTTATTTGAGGATATGTCCTTTGTCCACGTACGCATCAATGCGATAAAAATATCCGTTCTCTAGCTTCCCAAAAACAGTGGTAACAGACTGTTCCAGGAAAAGAAAGTGTAACTCAGTGAGTCGAATTCACACATCAGAGAAAAGTTTCTCAGAAACCTTCTTTCTGCTTTTCTTCTGAGGATATTTCCTTTTTTACCATAGGCCTCAAAGTGCTCCCAAATATCACTTTACAGATTCCACAAAAAGAGTGTTAGCAAATTGCTACAAGAAGGGAAAGGTGAGTCTCTGTGTGATGAATTCACACATCAGAAAGCAAGTTCTCAGAAAGATTCTATCTAGCATTATCTGAGGATACTTCCTTTTTCACCATAGCCCTCAAAGCCCTCTCAAATATCAATTTACTTATTCCACGAGAATAGTGTTAGCAGTCCTCCTCATGAACACTAAGTTGTAACTCTGGGAGATGAATTCATATATCACAAAGAAGTTTCTGAGAAAGCTTCTTTCACGTTTTTATCTGAGGATATTTCCTTTGTCCTTACATTCTTCAAAGCGATCCGAAATATCAGTTCTCAGATTCCACAAAAAAAGGGCTAGAAAACGGCTCCTCGAAATACAGGGATAATTCAGAGAGTTGAATTCACACATCACAAAGCCGTTTCTCAGAAAGCACCATTCTAGTTTTTCTCTGAGAATATTTTTCTTTGTCACCCTAAGTTTCATTGCACTATGAATTATCCGATTGCAGATTTCAAGAAAACTGTGTTAGCAAACAGATCAATGAAGAGGAACGTGTATCTCTGTGAGTTGCATTCACACATCACAATGCAATTTCTCTGAATGCTTCTTTCCATTTTTTATCTGTGGATATTTCCTATTTCATCATAGGCCTCCATGTGCTCCCAAATATCACTTTGCAGATTCCGTGAGAACAGCGTTAGTAAACTGCTACGAGAAGGTAAAGGTGAATCTGTGTGATGAATTCATACATCAGAAAGCAAGTTCTCAGAATTCTTCTTTCTAGTTATTATCTGAGGTTACTTCCTTTTTCTCCATAGACCTCAAAGAGCTTCCAAATATCACTTTGCAGATTCCACGAGAACAGTGTTAGCAAACTGCCTCATGAGGACTAAGTTGTAACTCTGAAGATGAATTCATATATCACAAAGAAGTTTCTCAGAAAGCTCCTTTCACGTTTTTATCTGGGGATATTTCCTTTGTCCTTATATTCTTTAAATCGATCTGAATTATCAGTTCTCAGATTCCACAAAAAAGGGCTAGCCAAAGGTTCCACGAAATTCAGGAGTAACTCAGTGAACTGAATTCACATATCTCAAAACAGATTCTCAGAAAGCTTCTTTCTAATTTTTCTCTGAGGATATTTCCTTTGTCACCCTAAGCTTCATTGCACTAAGAAGTATCCGAGTACAGATTTCAAGAAAACTGTCTTAGCAAAGTGATCAATGAAGAGGAACGTGTTTTTCTGGGAGTTGCATTCACACATCACAATGCACTTTCTCAGAATGCTTCTTTAAAATTTTTATCTGTGGATATTTCCTTTCTCACCATAAGCCTCAATTCGCTCCAAATATCTCTTCACAGATTCCACGAAAACAGTGTTAGCAAACTGCTAAGAGAAGGGAAAGGAGAATCTCTGTGTGATGAATTCACACATCCGAAAGCAAGTTCTCGGAAAGCTTCTTTCTAGTTATTATCTGAGGATACCTCCTTTTTCACCAAAGCCCCCAGTGCACTCCCAAATATCACCTTGCAGATTCCACGAGAACAGTGTTAGCAAACTGCCTCATGAAGACTAAGTTGTAACTCTGGGAGATGAATTCATGTATCACAAAGAAGTTTCTCAGAAAGCTTCTTTCACGTTTTTATCTGAGGATATTTCCTTTGTCCTTGTGCTCTTCAAAGAGATCCAAAATATCAGTTCTCAGATTCCACAAAAACAAAGCTACCAAACGGCTCCAAGAAATACAGGGGTAACTCAGTGAGTTGAATTCACACATCACAAAGTAGTTTCTCAGAAAGGTTCTTTCTTGTTTTTATCTTGGGACGTTTCCTTTGTCACCATAAGCTTCGTTGCACTAACACATTCCAAAGCTAGCAGAAGGCAAGAAATAACTAAGATCAGAGCAGAACTGAAGGAGATAGAGACACAAAAAACCCTCCAAAAAATCAATGAATCCAGGAGTTGGTTTTTTGAAAAGATCAACAAAATTGACAGACCACTAGCAAGACTAATAAAGAAGAAAAGAGAGAAGAATCAAATCGACGCAATTAAAAATGATAAAGGGGATATCACCACCGACCCCACAGAAATACAAACTACCATCAGAGAATACTATAAACACCTCTACACAAATAAACTAGAAAATCTAGAAGAAATGGAAAATTTCCTGGACACTTACAGTCTTCCAAGACTAAACCAGGAAGAAGTTGAATCCCTGAATAGACCAATAGCAGGCTCTGAAATTGAGGCAATAATTAATAGCCTACCAACCAAAAAAAGTCCAGGACCAGATGGTTTCACAGCTGAATTCTACCAGAAGTACAAGGAGGAGCTGGTACCATTCCTTCTGAAACTATTCCAATCAATAGAAAAAGAGGGAATCCTCCCTAACTCATTTTATGAGGCCAACATCATCCTGATACCAAAGCCTGGCAGAGACACAACAAAAAAAGGGAATTTTAGACCAATATCCCTGATGAACATCGATGCAAAAATCCTCAATAAAATACTGGCAAACCGGATTCAGCAGCACATCAAAAAACTTATCCACCATGATCAAGTGGGCTTCATCCCTGGGAGGCAAGGGTGGTTCAACATTCACAAATCAATAAACGTAATCCAGCATATAAACAGAACCAAAGACAAGAATCACATGATTATCTCAATAGATGCAGAAAAGGCTTTTGACAAAATTCAACAGTGCTTCATGCTAAAAACGCTCAATAAATTCGGTATTGATGAAACGTACCTCAAAATAATAAGAGCTATTTATGACAAACCCACAGCCAATATCATACTGAATGGGCAAAAACTGGAAAAATTCCCTTTGAAAACTGGCACAAGACAGGGGTGCCCTCTCTCACCACTCCAATTCAACATAGTGTTGGAAGTTCTGGCTAAGGCAATCAGGCAAGAGAAAGAAATCAAGGGTATTCCGTTAGGAAAAGAAGAAATCAAATTGTCCCTGTTTGCAGATGACACGATTGTATATTTAGAAAACCCCATCGTCTCAGCCCCAAATCTCCTTAAGCTGATAAGCAACTTCAGCAAAGTCTCAGGATGCAAAATTAATGTGCAAAAATCACAAGCATTCTTATACACCAGTAACAGACAAACAGAGAGCCAAATCATGAATGAACTTCCATTCACAATTGCTTCAAAGAGAATCAAATACCTAGGAATCCAACTTACAAGGGATGTAAAGGACCTCTTCAAGGAGAACTACAAACCACTGCTCAGTGAAATAAAAGAGGGTGCTGACGAGTTGATGGGTGCAGCACAACAACATGGCACAAGCATACACATGTAACAAACCTGCACGTTATGCACATGTACCCTAGAATTTAAAGTATAATAAGAATAATAAATAAAATAAAAAAGAAGAAAAAGGAAACATCTTCAGATAAAAACAGAAAAGAAGGGTTCTGAGAAATTGCATTGTGACGTGTGAATGCAACTCACAGAGTTACACTTTTCTGTTCATTGATCAGTTTGCTAACACAGTTTTCTTGAAATCTGCAGTGGAATATTTCTTTGCCCAATAAAGCTTACGGTGACAAGGGAAATATCTTCACATAAAACTTAGAAAGAAGCTTTCTGAGAAACTGCTTTGTGATGTGTGAATTCAACTCATTCAGTTACAGCTGTATTTAATGGAGCTGTTTCCCAGTCCAGTTTATTTGAATCTGAGAACCGATATTTCGGATCGCTTGGAGGAGTATACAGCAAAAGAAAATATCCC
>NW_022161173.1:0-21673 GCF_008728515.1 Papio anubis | reverse complement strand
GCTAACCCTTACAGCACCTCTGTGCCAACAATAAAAAGGGGTGCCCTTAGAAACTTTACTGTCTGTGGCCAGGTGCAGTGGCTCACACCTGTAATCCCAGCGCTTTGGGAGGAGGCCCAGGCGGGCAGATCACCTGAAGTTGGGAGTTCGAGACCAGCCTGGCCAATATGGCGAAACCCTGTCTCTACTAAAAATACAAAAATTACCCAGGCGTGGTGGCGGGCACCTGTAATCTGAGCTACTTGGGGGGCTGAGGTAGGAGAATCGCTTGAACCCGGGATTCAGAGGTTGCAGTGAGCCTACAGCACGCCACTGCACTCCAGCCTAGGCAACAGAGCGAGACTCCGTCTCAAAAAAAAAAAAAAAACAAAAAAACCCACACACACACACACACACAAAACTTCACTGTCTGCCTCTCTCTTTATATTAGTAATTATTTTTTTAAAAAGAAGCTTTACTGTCTGTTGGAAAACCATCACAGCAAATATGCAGGTCTATAAGGAAACAGAGCCCATTCCGGTGGTGCAGGCATGACCTCGCAGTCCTACGCCAGAGGCCGTAGTGTGTGCCCTGCACAACTAACTCATTGCTCACATGCCTCTCCCTTGTGGGATCCCACCTACTCTTCCAAAGTGGGTTGTAAAATGGCGTTGTGATCTCTGGCAACTGTCTGAAGCAGAGATCACAACCCCATTTAACAGTCAAATGCTAGGAGGCTCAGAGCTGGTGAGTGCCTAGCCCAACCACCTAGCCAGAAAGAGCCCGATTCTGGATTTGAACACAACACGGCCTGATCCCAGAGCAACGTGAGGCCGCCTGGAGGGGGCTGCCACTCACATAGACCCACAGGTGCACCTTGGATGTGGCGGATGTCACCCCGATCCTGCCAGCCCCGGGCCTGGCCCCGCCCAGTCTGCTCATCAATCTTGCACTTGAGTCGCTGGATCTCACCCCGCAGGTCAGCGATGATGCTGGTGTACTGGGCGATGTGGTAGGAGACGTTCAGCAGGTTCTGCTTCACCTGAGGGAACATGTAGGGAGCGGAGGGGATGCAGTCACCCCAGGTGCCAGGCCCTGCCTCCGTGCACTCACCAAGGCCTACCTGCAGGGGCTGCCTTTCTTCCCCCTGCCTCTCCCAGTCTTTCTAGGTGATAGTAATGGTCTCCTTTCCTCCACTTCCGCAACCTCTTGTCACAGTCGCTGCTAGAACTCATCAACCTTCAGTAGCTTCCTGAAGGAATGAGGGAACGTCCTCATTCCTCCACCCATTGTTGAAGGGCCACCCCCATCTCTCTGTTTTTCTCTGGGCTCACCGATCCTGCATGAACATCTCGCTCCAGTCGAAGACCTGTCCTGCTCTCCCCATGCCCACCACAGATGCTATCCCCTTCCTGCCTTTGGAACCTGTGCCCTCCCTGCTCCTACCCTTCTGGAATGTTTTCTCAGCCTTCAGGGTCCCACTTACAGTCTCCAGAGAGTTCCACTGGACCCCAACAGCCCACCCCCACCTCCTGTTCCTGTCTTGCCCCAGCACCTACCATTGGCATCATTTACCTGCTATTAGTAATATTCTGAACCATCAATGAGTTGTTTCAAGAATGTGTCTCCCGTCCCCCATTGAGGGGTTGGAATAAAACTTAAAGCCCTTAGGACAGCAACTGGCAAGTGTTAGGTGTTGGGAGAATGTTCCCTGCATGCTATCATACATGTATCCATTCCCACTCCTCTGCACACGAACAGGCAGAAATGGATTTCTAAGAGGATGGCAAGGGTTCCGACATGCTTACAGACATGTAAGGACACGGACTTGGAAACTGGGCAGATCTAGTTTCCATCCTCAGCGCCATCACTGACCAGCTGGGAAGTCACTTAACTTCCTTAAACCTTGCTGTCCTAATCTGTACATGGGAACAGCAGTAACACTGCTGTTTTCTGAGGATCAAAGGAGGTAGCGTGTGAAAGGGCTGAGAGCAAGGTGAAGCTTGCCTCCTGTGATGACCATCATGAAGAGGTGCTTTAGAAATGCAAAGGTCTAAATGAGCATCTGAAGACGAGGAAGGTGAGAGAAGAGGGGGTGAGGCAGGGGGAGCACAGTCCTGGGACTGGAGGAAGCGGGGACCCTTAGGAGCTCTCAGCTTCCAGGCAGAGGAGCAGGGTTTGGAGGTGCAGGGAAAGTGTACAGGTGACAATCAACTAGGGAATGAGGCCAGTGCAGCAGTGGCTGGTTCCAGAGAGTGGGGTGGGGTGGCAGGGATCAGCCCAGGGGCTTGAATCTCAGCCCAGGAAGCTGTGTCCTGGTGGACAGTCCAGGGGCCCTCACCCTAGTCTTGATGTTCTTGGCCCGGCCGGTGTAGGTCAGGGTGTTCCGGGACTCCTCGAAGGCACTACTCGCAGGACTGATGTGAGCGATCATCACTGTGCGGCTGTTTCCTCCCAGAGAGTCCTGGATGGGAGGTGGCTGTGGTCAGTGGGAACTGCCTCCCCAGGCCTTCCTCCTGCCAGGCTGTTCACAATGCCCTCCCTGGCAAGTGCAATCTCTCTCTCTTTACACTCAAGGGACCCGGCTGCTGAGCGTCATATGGTGTGAGGCTTGGGAGGAAGAAAGCCCTGCTCCAGCAATTATCAGCTGTGTAAACTTAAAAAAGCTCCTTCACCTCTTTAGTTCATTTTTTTTTTTTTTTTTGAGACAGGGTCTCGATCTGTCACCCAGGCTGGAGTGCAGTGGTGCAATCTCGGCTCACTGCAACCTCCACCTCCCAGATCCAAGCAATTCTTGTGCCTCAGCCTCCCGAGTAGCTGGGACTATAGGCGCCTGCCACCACGCCTGGCTAATTTTTGTATTTTTAGTAGAGATGGGGTTTCACCATGGTGGCCAGGCTGGTCTTGAACTCCTGACTTCAGGTGATCCACCTGCCTTGGCCGCCCAAAGTGCTGGGATTCCAGGCGTGAGCCACCGCGCCGGGTCTTCCTTGCTTTTTAAGGGTACAGTCCTTTTGCAGTTGTCCCCACCTCCCCGGCTTCTAGGTGCAGTCATGACGGCAGCTGATGGCAATGTTAAGTAAGCGGTGACTCTGATATTAGACCAGGGAGGCCTCTGACTGGATCCTACTTCCAGCACTTACTAGTGTGAGCCCTTAGGAACATTACCTAACTGTGTTGTGCCTCAGTTTGCTCATCTGCAAATGTAATCCCTCACACTCATAGAGTTGTTGACAAGATCGAAGGAGCTAACACAGTGAAGTACTGAATTCAAGAGTCCAGCCAGGAGTGGACGCTCAGTGATGCTGCCAAGAGTACTCCGGCCAAGGGACACCCCGCATTTCTGCAAAGGAGAGGCCACCCCCAAACAGCAGACCTGTGGGGCCATGAGGCTGACTGCCCACCTGCACCCCCAAATCTTACTTTGCCTCTGACCACAGCCCTGTGGGGGTAATACATGCCCTTCCTTCCCTGTTGCCTCCCTTCCCGTTTGGTTAGGGTTGCCAGATAAAATATGGGATACCCAGTTCAATTTGAATTTCAGATACACAACTAATTTGTTTTAGTATAAGAATATCCCAAATATTGCATGGGACATATTTACACTAAAATAAATTTTGCTGTGTATCCTGAAGTTGGAATTTAGCTGGGTGCCCTGTATTTTCATTTGTTCAATCTGGCAGCCTCACCCTCGGTGCCCAGTGCCCAGGCCCAGCTGTGGCTGGTACCTTCAGGAGTCGGGTGAGCTTGCTGTCGCGATAGTTGATGTACTTGTTGCCACTCCCTGTCACCTGTGGCTACGCAGCTGCCCAGTGCCAGCAGTGAGCAGTTGATGTGGGCCCCCTCCTTCATGCGCTGCCCACGATTCTGTATTTAGGGGGCGAGCAAAGGGCACAAGTGTGGCCTGATGAGGCAGGGGACTGGGTTTCTCCCCAGCCACCCCACTACGTGACCTTGCGGGATCATGGGTACAAACCCCAAGGACCTTGTAGGTCAGCCCCTCCCGCCAAGGCCATTGAGGGCATCGGAGAAGGTTAAGAGACCCGGAGGCCTCTGAACAAGAGTGATGGGCTGACAGCTTCTGAGGAGGGCTCAGTGCCATGGATGATGGCAGCGAGGTTGCTTTCCAGGCAGCTCAGTTGGGAGCCAGCAGGACCACAGGCACTCCAGAGGGTGCTCCAGGGAGCAGGGAGGGAAGTACATGCACATGCATGCAGAATGTGCATGGTGGCAGAGGGCAGGTTCCTCTCCTTTTCTTGGGCCTGCAGGAGCATGTCAAAGCCGAGGAGGCCCTTCCTGCAGCTCCCCGTAGGAGGTGGCTCTGCCCAGCCTGGCGAAGCCAGGACCAGCTGGCTCCAGTGGCTGAAGGGCACTCTCCTCCCAGGCCTCTCCTCTGTATGCCTTCCAGGAAGCCCCCTAGGCTTTACTGGATGGGAAGGGTGAGTTTCTTGAAACTGCCCTGTTCAGATCCGACCCCACATGTTCAAACACGAAAGACTGTTCATTCTTTCTGGTGCTATCATTCCCCTTGCATTTGTTCCAGTGCCAGCAATGGTGACATCACCCAGCCTCATTGCTCAGGTGACCATAAAATCCCCAAGATTGCCTGCACGAGGGAGCCCAGACCTACACCAGCGGGGTGGTGCTGCCACCAAGGCTGCAGAGCCCAGCAAGCAGGGCTTCATGGGAGGGGACAAGGATGCTGCCACGAAGCCAAGCTTCATGAGAGGGGACAAGGATGCTGCCAGAAATGGGTGACGGGCACCTTCTCCTCTTCGTGATGTGACTGGCTGGGTCCTCTCCCAGGATGTCCCAAGTCCCCCCCAGTCAGGGGATACTTGTCTCTCTCTGCCTCCAACTACTCCTTTGGGCCCATTCATTGTCTTCCCGGATCTCTCTCCTAGGGCAGCCAGTCTCCTTCCCTGGAGAAACCCCCATCCTCCTTCCCCTTCCCACAAGAGCCCCTTGGCTCTTCCTGCGATGCCCTACCCCATTTCCCCCCACCCTGCTCCTCTGGGACGTTCCTCACTTCCTTAACCCAGGGGTCTCCACTCATTCCCGCCACCTCACTGTGACATCCTCCCCGCTCCAACTCCTAGGAAGCTGAGATGCCAGCGTCCCTGTCCCTACCTCCCAATCTTTCTCCCCTGTTCCTGTGGTGCTGGCCTCGCATGGGAGTCACCGTCCCTGCCCTCCGCTCCTCCCTGGGTCAGCCCTCCCTCCTCTGCCCAGCCCAGGTCCCAGCCTCACCTGGGAGGCACGCTCCGAGCCAGCCAGGTCGATCATGAACAGGCGGCCCTGCCGCACCTCCTGCAAGATGTTCTTGACCCGGCTGCGCTGGCGCACGGCCACCTGCAGCACCGCGTGGGAGCGGGAGGATGTCTGGTTGGCGGCCGTGGGCTCCTGGGTCCTCTGCCGGTTTCCCTTCATCAGCAGCTGCATGATCTGGGTGGGAGGGAGGAGAGGCAGCTCTTAGCGACTGCTGGAGATGCTCCAGCACAGAGGAGCCCGAGGGGGCTGGCAGGGAGGGTCCTACTTCTGAGCGGTTGGGAAAGGGCAGGCTGGAATGGGCTGGGCTCCATGCGCCGAGAGGTCTGGGGTGAGCTCGGCTCTCTGGAGGACAGGGTCTCTGGGTAAATGGAGAGGCAGTGTTGCCTGGTTACCCTCCCAGGGTCAGCGTGGTGGGAGGCATTGGGGCAGGTGTGAGTCCCTCCTTGCTGCCACTTAGGGTTCTGCCTGTCTGTCCCAGCCTCAGCTGAGTGGGCAGCAGCTCCCTGGCTTCAGTCCCTGCCCCTCCTGCCCCTCAGGCGGTGAGCTTCCTCTCAGTGGCTCCTGGCTGGCCATACAAAACTCGCCTCCTTGGCATTGATGGTGGAGACTTCGGTGATGCCGGCCACCTGGATCACCCCCTTGGAGTCCTCCCGTGCAGCTCCAGGTAGCCCAGGGAGGGGTTCAGCAGGTCCCGGATCATCTCATTGTAGATCTGATGGGACAGGTGGGGGAGGGATGGGGGAAGGGAGACTAAGGGCAGGAGATCAAGGTCAAGGCCGAGTCCCTTTTCCTTTCGTGCAAGAAAGGGACAAGAGTTCACACTTCCTGAGCCCAGGCTCCTCTCAGAAGAGCCCTGACTGGGCGGAAAGGAAAGGCCCTTTCTTTCCTATGGGGTCAAGGGCTTCAGCATCCACAGGAAACATCGGGCTGCTGGAGCCATGGTTACAGGAGGCTTCAAAACCAAGGATCACTCCTTTCCAGACAGCGTGCACCGGACAGCACCCTGAGTTTGAATCCCCCCCCCTCACTTACTGTGTGACATTGACCTAGTTGCATGGGGACCTGACCAATGACCAGAACCCCCTTCCCCCACCCGGTGAGGAGCCCTGTTCATTCAGTAACCCCTAAGCTTTCTCAAGTGCCCCACCATAAAGCGAGTCTTGCTGGCTGAATCAACACCTTGTTGGCCAGCAGCTGCTGGTGCTCTGCCTCACTGCCTTCTTAAGATGTCACCCAGGAGATTATCAGCTCCTGGAGGAGCCAGACGAAGTCCAGCCTCCCACCTCTTCTGGACTCCGTGTGTTTCCCCAGCCCCTGATATCCCATCACCGTTCATGATATGCCTGGAATGGGTAAAGCACCAGGAGGCTGTGGCTGGGTGGTAAAGACCCATAAGTTGCAGCCTGTATGTGTATGTTCAGTTTTCACTGTACCCACATACACAGAGTGGCTGGAGGCAGCCTGGCAGGGCAGACAGGGTCTGCTCTAAGGAATGGGGCCTCGTGGGAGGATGTAGGTGTGTGAGCTCAGCACACAGAAGCTGCAGGGTCCGGAGTTTTGTGAATCCCCACCCCCTCGCTTACTGTGTGACATTAGTCTAGTTGCCTAACCTCCCTGATGAGCCTGCAATGTTTGTAAAGTGGAGCTCACAATAGGCATGTGGGAGGGCAGCAGTGATGAGCACCCTGGGAAGCTGCCCAGTGACTAGCCCCAGGGAGGTGGGCCAGCCCCATATGAGCCTGGGCCAGGGGACTCACCTCCAGGTAGGACATGGAGACCTCATACTCCATGTCGTTGCTGGTCTCTTGATGGCACGGAAGAGGCTGAGGGTCCGAACGTAAATGCCGGGCTCCTGGTCTGTGCCCAGCATGGTGTAGGTTTTCCCACAGCCTGGGGCAGAACAAGGTGGAGGGTGACCAGGGTGGAGTCGGGAGGGAGGCCTTGCTGGGCAGGCACTCCTGGAAGCCGGGGTTTGTCCTCAAGGCTGGGCCCTCTCAGATGGCCAGGGAGGTGGTGGGGAGCAGGGCGGATGATGCCCCTGGCTCGGGATGGGGCTTCTGGGGCTAGAGGGCCCTGGGTGAGATTTGGAGCGACAACATCCTTGATTCCTGCCCCAGCTGGGGTCAGACTAGTTGGAGGGTGACGGGGATTACAGGAGCATTGCAGTCCTCGCCCACAGTCTGGGCTTTCCCCTCACCTATGGGGCCATAGGCAAAGACAGTGGCATTGTAGCCTGAGATGACGCCTTCAATGAGGCTCTTGGTGGTGGCCTGATACACCATCTCCTGTGAGGAAGGAAGCCTGTCAGGGGCTGGGACACAGGCGGGGCACAGCACAGGCACCCACTGGCTCGTCCTGACCTCTGATAGGAGAGGTTTCTGTCCCTGGAGCCCCAGCCCCAAGGTGAGTAGGGGTGGGGGGGGGGGTGGGGGAGGGAATGTCTCTGCTTACATTCACGGTGGAGGACGCCAGGCTGAAAGAGAGCCCAGGACACCTGAGACGCCTCCCTGCACAGCTGCCTCCTGGCCCCCAGCCCTGAGGATGCATCACATCTGTTCCTGGAAGCATCCCGCAGATGGGCAAGATGGGGGTCCCCGAGGAGGGTGTCAGCTTCGCCGCACCCACCCTCTGTCCCTGTCCTCGCACCAGATGGCCTTTAAGCTCCTTTTCCAGCTCGGTAGGAGCCAAGCGAGGTGTACTGTGTAGGGTGGTGTCTGAGTGCCAACGCCAGTGCATCCGTGCAAGAGGCGGGTGTGTGGGCCTTGTGTGCATGAGAACCTTCCTGACTGGGGAGGGTTCAAGGAACAGAGGGTGAGCAAGTGGAGTGGAGGCTGAGGTTCAAAGGCAGGGACCCTGGAGGGCCCCTCCTGAGTGGGGCTAAGGGTAGGGAGGGGCTCCTGCATGCCTCCAGCCCAGGCCCTCCCTCACCTGGGTGGCAGTGAAGTCAAAGGCCACGTCGAACAGGTAGGACTTCTCCCGGGAGCGATGTGCTCGCAGGATGTCATCGGGATCCTCCATTGGGTCCATGAGAACCACCATCTGCAAAGGTCCCTGGAGAGAGGCCCACGGTCACCTGGGATCCCCGGGTCCCCATGAGGTCAACCCTCAGGGATTAACAAAGTTAACCCCTTTGTCAATCAGAGTCAACAAAGCCCGTCTGGGCTCTGACCCTAGCCCAGGACGTGGGCAAGGGATGGGAGGGGCCAGAGGCCGGAGTCCAGGTCCCAGGTCCCACTGGAGGTAGGTCTCAGAGCCACAACCCATTCCTGTCCTCTTCAGCTTTCCTATGTCGGGTCAGGCTCGCCATCACCTGGCCTTGGATGCCCAAAGGGGACACCTTCCTGACAACAAGCAATTACCCTTGCAAGGCCGCAGCCCCAGGGGAGCAGAGCACACACAGGTGATGCCCAGGTTACAATCACAAGCCCAGACCCTGGGGGCCTGCCCCTCACTGCACCAACCCCCAGGCTGCCTCTGCCAAAGAGGAGCAACAGCAGAATGGAGAGCATCTGTCAGGGTTCATTTTGCGTCAGGACCTGTTGCAAGCACCCACACATACAGTGTCTTTTATTTATTTATTTATTTTTAAGATGGAGTCTGTTGTCTAGGCTGGAGTGCAGTGGCGTGATCTCGGCTCACTGTAACCTCCACCTCCTGGGTTCAGCGATTCTCCTGCCACAGCCTCCCGAGTACCTGGGACTACAGGCTCATGCCACCTGTATTTTTAGTAGAGATGGGGTTTCTCCATGTTGGCCAGGCTGGTCTCAAACTCCTGACCTCAAGTGATCCACCCGCCTTGGCCTTCCAAAGTGCTGGGATTATAGGCATGAGCCACCGTGCCTGGCCTCACACAGTCTCTTTTAACCCCAGCCATGACCCTAGGCTAAGGCCAGCTATGACTCCCACCTTACAGATGAGGAAATCAGGGTCCAAAGGAGTCACACCCCCCAGGTCATCACACATCAGCAAGGGGAGACCCAGGGTGCCAACCAGGCTCTGAGTTCAAAGTCCACTGACTCCTATTCACCTCCTATTAGCCGTTCTGCCTGCCCCACCAGGCAGTATCCCCTGGGCAGGGCAAAGAGCCCGTGGTGGCAGCTGGGGTGAGGGGCGAGGTCAGCACACTGGGCTTGGGAGCCCGCCAAGCATCAGAGAGGGTGAGGGAACTGCACCAGTGGCCCTTTGCAGCTTTGAGCCTGAGCTGGGAGTGGAAGGGAGGCAGAGGGGCTTGGGCTGGCAGCCAGGACAGGGCATGGGTGGGCCAATCCCAGCTGGGGCTCCCCTCCCTGCAGGGTACAGTAGGAGTGGCAGCACTGTGTGTGTGTGTATGCACGTGTGCACACCTCCTGGCATGTGTGTTGAGACACAGAAGGGTCCTGGCTGGGTTCTTCCCCTCCTCCAAAGGTGACTGAGGGACGCATTTTCCACTCTGACCCCGCCTCTGCCCCTGTGCCTTTGGTGTGTGCTGAGCCTCGTCCCGAGCTCTGTGCAGAGATGCAGAGGAAGGAGGCTGCATCCTTGCTGGGGGCCCTAGTCTAGGGTAGGCGTGGGGACAGAGTCAATGCCAGACTCCCAAGGTGGAAATAACAGGAGACATTCAAAGATGCGTGGGAGGGCTTGAGTTTGAGGATTTAGGATGAGGGGAGCAGGGGCAGCAGAGGAGAATCAGGGCAGGCGCTGAGGCCCTTGTGACCTCTTATTGGCAGTCGGGCCTGGGTGTAACCTGCCTGAGCCTCCGTCTCCTCTGTCAGATGGGACAGCAGCGTGATCCACCTGTAGGCTAAAGACCTGAACAACGGTGGGACGTAAGCTTTGGGCAGGGCCGGGCATGTGCCCCACAGCCTGGGCCAGTCTTTGTTCAAGGGTCTGTTAAGAGGGCAGGGGTGGAGACTGAGAATGGCCACCTCCTTCCCGCACCCATGACTCTGCCATCAAGTCGAGGCCCACAACCCCACCCTCACTGTGGAGAAGGTCACTGGGATGTCCACGGGCCCTGCACCTGCCTGAGGTCCCATTGGACCATAGTCCCTGTCCTTCTCATGCACCACCCCCAACCACTACACCGTGGAGGTGCCCCCTGAGAAGCAGCTGGCGCCTCTAAATGCTGCTCTGTGCCTGGGGGTGCCTGGGCTCCCTGGGGTCCTGGCTCGTGCCAGCCAGGGGAAAACGAGCCACCACTGTGCTCTTTATGAGAAGGGAGGACGCTCCCTGGGGCCATGGGTACTGAATGGAGTACATGACGGCAGCCTCAGCCAGCATGGGAGTCTCATGGGTCCCCTCTTTCAGTGGGAGTGGGAAGGGGCGAGGGAGGTAGGGCATAGGCAGCCTTCATTCCCAGCCCCCTCCTCCCAGCACAGAATCACCGTGATCATCGTGACTGAACCCTTCAACTTGAGTCATCACGATGATGATTCTCAGATGCGGAAGTTGAGGCACAAAGTCATGTTGCTAGGAAATGGCAGAGCCAGGACTGGGGCCTGGCAGTCTGGGTCCTGGCTGGCACTCTGCCTACCCTCCTAAACCACCTCTTATGCACACACCTTCCACCCCTACTCCCACGGGGGGCCTTGTGGGGTGGGATAGGTAGGGGAGTTCCCACCCTATTCCTCAGTAGTTCCTGTAATTCCAGGAAGCCCCAACACCCACAGACAGTAGCCCTGACCTAATTCAACCGTAGGGATAAGATACTGTCCAAGGAGCTAAACCGAGTCCTAACAGTGGGCAGGGCACTGAGGAGGGTGGGCTGTTATAGCAGTGCCCCATGGAAGCGGAGACAGGGGCTATGCTCCCTTCCTGGGTCAGCAGGGGAGCCACGGCTGGTGACAGTCCCAAAAAGGGCTTGGGAACAGACAAGGCATGAGGGGTGGCATGAGGGAGAAGTGGTGAGGGGCAGCAGGCAGCAGAGCTGTGAGCACAGCCGGGCTCTGTGGATCCAGGAGGTCCTCGTAGGTCCCTCTGGGTCCACCCAGATCGAGCTCGCGGATTTAGGACACCCAGTCCCAGGAGGATGACAGCCCTGGGGCTCCCACCAGACTCCCCAAGTATATCTCTAATGGTGCCCTCCTGGGTCAAACCCCCTTCCTTCCCCACCTGGACTCCTAGCGTAGGCTCATACCTGTGCTCATTGCATCGAAACTAACCTATCACCATCAGGTATCCGGCAAGGCCCCTTCTGGGATTCTCAGTGGAGGAGGAGAGGGAGGCGGCTCTCCAGGAGGCCCGACCCTGGCAGCCTCATGTGGAACTCTTTCCCAATCAGATGGGATTCCAGGTCAGCCAGCTACAGGAGAGGGCTCTAGATAGGATGGACCAGGGGCTTCTGCGGGGAAAAGAATGAGGCCACTCACTCAGGCTCCCTGCCAGCTGGCCAAAAGCTAGGTGGTCACAGTGAGCCTCTTCCAGGATCTGGACCCTATCCCAGGCTCCAAAGCTAGCAGCATGAGCCCTGCTCTAGTGTCAGACCCGACTGAAGGTAAAACCTGGCTCCGGGTTCCCCAGTACAGGTTCCTATGGGACGCAACCAGAACCCAGCCAGCTGTTCCCACTCTTATCTCAATGCCAGCGGTCCTGTGGACACAGGCAGGACCAGTGGCCTGAGGAGCACCCCCTGGGAGAGGGGATTTCAGTGCTAGGGAGGGTGAGTGGCATGCACCAATGCCCATCCCACCCGTGACCTTCAGACAACCTCCAGACACTACCAAGTTCACGGCATCCTGGGCATTTGGTTCCTTTAGCTAACCAGGCTCCTGTAGTACACTGTCAGCACAGCTGCCACAATCCCCACTTAAAGAGGGCTTTGTCTGGGTTCCATCTGTCTGGGCTCCAACCCCCGCCCCACCCTCAAGAGCATCACCCTATTCCCGTCCCCTCTAGCACACACTGGAGCCCTTGTGCCCCTCCACCAGGTGAGCTGGAGCTGAGCTGGGGAGGGGTGGGGACAGGTGCTCTGAGCTGCCAGGGAGACCAGCACGGGCAAGTTCAGGTGGCCAGGTCAACACACTTTAAGGAGCCAAGGTTGCCTCTGTGAGTGCAAGGGAGCCCAGGTTTCCTGCCTTCCGACACTCAAGGATCATTTCAATAACCAGGAAAGTGTGGGAGTACAGGGAGGCACCTAATCCCACCCCTAGAGGAAGACTTCCTGGAAGAGGTGGCACTAGCATTGAGTCCTAAAGAATGAGAGATGTGGAATGGAGAGAGAATTTTGGACAATTACATGAGTAAGGCAAAGAAGCGATGGGCAGGCTGTGGCACTGGTCCTCAGCTCAGATCACTGGGGTTTCTTGAGAAACACAGGGTCGGGAAGAGAGGGCTGGAGCTTCACCTTCCATCCTGCATGCCAGGGATCTGCACTGCACAGACCCAAGAACTGATTTTTGCATCCACAGAGGCCAGCACACGAGTACCTCACCCACCCAGGCACCCCCCACCCCCATGAGCACATGCAGTCCCTACTCGGGGAGGCTCCTCTACATCCTCTGAGCCTCCCTCTAAAGATTCCCCTAGTTGGCACACAGCAGATGTCCAAGGGACGTGTGCTGAATAAAGCTGCCATTTATGGGGAGTGGTGATTGCGCCAGGCATGGTGCCAATGGCTTGGCGTGTGTTTTTCCTGACAGCTTAAGAGTGGGCACTCTTGCCAGATGTGGTGGCTCATGCCTGTAATCCCAGAACTTTGGGAGGCTGAAGTGGGTGTATCACTTGAGGTCAGGAGTCCGAGACCAGCCTGGCCAACATGGCAAAATCCCATCTCTACTAAAATATGTACTAGTCGGCATGGTGGCACGCCTCCTGTAGTCCCAGCTACTTGGGGAGGCTGAGGCAAGAGAACTCTAAACCTGAGATGCAGAAGTTGCAGTGAGCTGCAAGATTGCGCCAAATGCACTCCAGCTCAAGGGACAGAGCCAGACTCCCCCGGCTCAAAAAAACAAAAACAAACAAATAAAAAAAGAGAGGACACTCCTATTATCGCTTGCCTGGAGATGAGGAATCGGTTGCGTTAAGTAAATTACCTAAAGCTGTACTGCCAAGTGCAGAGCTGGGCAGATTCAGAGCTATGGGTCTCAGAACCCAGGCTGCCCACCATGCCTCTCCAAGTGCACCAGTGGACAAACAGCTGCCTGGCTGGGGGGAACACCTGCTTGTCACAGGTGGAACTGTGCCCCCCACCAGATTTCATGTTGTGAAGTCCTAATGCCCAGTGCCTTAGAATGTGACCTTATTTGGAAATGGGGTTGTTGCAGGTGTAATCAGTTGAGGAAGGATGAGGTCATATTGAGTAGGGTGGGCCCTTTATCCACCATGACAAGCGTCGTTATAAAAGGGGAAATTTGGGCACAGATCTGCATAGAGGGAAGCCGCTAGGAAGAGACACAGGGAGAAGATGCTCATCTAAAGCCAAGGGGAGCCAGGCACGGTGGCTTACGCCTGTAATCCCAGAACTTTGGGAGGCCGAGGTGGGTGGATCACCTGAGGTCAGGAGTTCAAGAGCAGCCTGGCCAACATGACAAAATCCCATCTCTACTAAAAGTACAAGAATTAGCTGGGCGTGATGGCGGGCGCCTGTAGTCCCAGCTACTTGGGAGGCTGAGGCATGAGACCGCTGAACCCAGGAGTGCAGAGGTTGCAGTGCAGCTGAGATCGAGCAAGCACGGCACTCCAGCCTGGGTCATGGAGTGAGACTGTGTTCCATAAATAAATAATAAAATAAATAAATAACTATAAAGCCAAGGAGAGAGGCCTGGAGCAAACCCTTCCCTGCTGCCGTATGATGGGCTATGGACTTCCGCCTCCAGAACTGTGAGACAGTAGGTAGCTGTGGTTGAAGCCACCCAGTGTGTGGCACTTTGCTACAGCAGCTTGCAAACTAATACGACATCCAAGGCAGGCTCACCTGCCATAGGGAGCTGAGTGTTGCCACACCCCAGGTGGGGCTTCAGCCAGCCCCTCCCCCAGCCTTAAGCAGGTGGGCTGAGCGTGGGCATTCTCTCTCACGGCCTCCCGGGGAATGCATTCTCATGCTCGCCACACACGGGGCACCTGTCTCTGGGAGGTTTCAATGGGAACTTTGCTCACATGGGAGGCGGGTAGCTTCATGCCAGAGCTCTGCCCCTCCAAGCCCATCTGCCGCTGCAGCTCCAGGCTTCCAACTCAGCAGAGGCTCTGGCTTGAGACTCCACCTCCATGGCCTCCTCTCCCAGCCCTGCTCTTAGTTCAGTGCAGATTTTGACCTTTCCAGAGTTCCAGATGGAGTCGGAGTCTTTGAGCCTGGAAACTCAAGATCCCGTAGGGAAGTGGGGCCCCAGGCCAGGGAGAGGAGGTCTCATCCATAAGCTGCGTCCCCATCAGGGGACCAGGCTCATCCCAAGCATCTCCTAGGTGAGAAATACTTTGCACATAGCATGTCACACTACCGAGCTGCAGCTGCATTTATCAGCTTTGCAGTTTTAACAGGATTCTTTCTGGCCCCCAAATGGCTGAGCACGGACCAGGCCTTCTCAGGCTTGGCACTGTTGACATTTTGGGCTGGATCATTCTTTGCTGTGGGGGCAGTTCTGTGCATTGTAGAATGTTGAGCAGCATCCCTGGCCGCTACCCACTAGATGCCAGTCGCACCCTTCCCTGGCTGTGACACTGCCAAGTGTTCCTGGGGGCAAAATCGCCCTGGTTGAGAACCACTGACTTAGATCATTCCTCCTGCAGCCTCCAAGGCTAATGGCAAAACCTGAGGGAGGGGGTGCCACCAATGAGGCTCAGTTTGACATTGCTGTGTGACTTTTAGGAAGCTCCAACACTTCTCTGGGCCTCAAGTTTTTCCCGGTTAGAAGTCAGGAGGACCAACAGGGCTGTAGCCTTGAGAGAAGAAATCATATTATATCAACACCCCCATCCTAGTCAGGAAGCCTCAGCAGAGAATCTGGCTCTGGCTTTATCTGCAGCCCAGAGGGCCAGGCCACAGCCCCTTCATTCTTACAGGTAAAAACAAACCAGAACAAAACCTGATTCTAGGTGGACAGCACCCTTGTAAGGCTGTTCTGTTTTTGTTTTGTTTGTTTTGTTTTTGTTGTTGTTGTTTTTAAAGGAGAATTTGCCGCTGGTCATGTTTCTAGTTGTAAACATACCATCCTGGGAGTCCTCAATAAAGGCAACGTTGATCCCAGGAAGGGTATCCTTGGGATACCCTTCAGGCTGGATGGAGAAGGCCAAAGTTGACCCTGCTGAGCTCATAAAGCTTAGCTTCATGCCCAGCTGGCTGCTTAGGACACAGCCACACCTGGCCGATGTCCTGGTCAGATCCCCACCTTGTTATAGGATTCTGAGACCTGGAGGCTTAGGATGGGGAGCATGTATAATCAAGAATATACTAGGGCTGTGTCTCTCAAAGGGTCTGCAGATACCTTCCCCAGAGTCACCCAGGGAGCTTATAAAATGCAGATTCTCAGGCACTTCCCACACGCACAGAGTCAGAATCTGGGGGGAAATGGGCCCATAAATCTGCATGTTAACAAGCACCCTTCGTTGTATCCATCCAGACACTGAGTGTAAGGATCCTTGCAACCTAGAGGATTGTGCATAGCAGCCAAAAAGGAACAACCCACATGCCTATCAACGGATGAAAAGATAAACAAAACACAGTGAATCCATACCTCCGACATTATTCAGCAAAAGGAGTGAAGTTCAGGTGACTGGATACAGTGGCTCACACCTGCAATCCCAACACTTTGGGAGGCCAAGGCAGGAGAATTGCTTGAGCCCAGGGGTTTGAGACCAGCCTGGGCAAGATGGCCAGATCCCATCTCTACTAAAAATTAAAAATCGACTGGGCATTGTGGCATGTGCCTATAGTCCCAGCTACTCAGGAGGCTGAGGTGGGAGGATTCTTTGAGCCCAGGAATTCAAGGTGGCAGTGACAAAGTGAGACCCCCATCTCTTAAAAAAAAAAAAAAAAGGAATGAAGTTCTGGTAGGAGCTATAATGTATAATGTGAATGAACTCGAACTTCAAAAACATTAGGACCAGTTGGGCACAGTGGCTCACGCCTGTAATCCCAGCACTTTGGGAGGCCAAGGCGGGGGGATTACTTGAAGTCAGGAGTTTGAGACCAGCCTGGCCAACATGATGAAACGCATCTCTACTAAAAATACAAAATTAGCCAGACATGGTGGCACACACCTGTAATCCCAGCTACTCGGGAGGCTGAGACAGAAGACTCACTAGAACCCGGGAGGCAGAGGTTGCAGTGAGCCGAGATAGCGCCACTGCACTCCAGCCTGGGTGACAGAGCCAGACTGTGTATTCAAAAAAAAAAAAAATTAGGACCACATACTACATGATTCCATTCACATTAAATGCCCAGAATGGGCAATATGGAGATGGATAGTACTTTAGTGGCTGCCTGGGGCTGGGAGGGGCTGGGGACACAGCGGGGTGGCTAATCGGGGAGAGGTAAAGAATCCCAACCCCCTCCGCCAGCCACTCTCCACCAGCTCAGCTCTTCAGGGCAACAAGGCCAAGAAGCGTCCAGATGGTCGGTGTGCAGGGAGTTTCCCCCCTCGCTGTCGCCCCCCAGGCAGGCAGGTGGGCTAAAGACAGCTGCTCCCACAGCACTCCCAGGCTCGGGCTGACATCTGTCACCTTATACTTTATTTATCTTTCCCAACAGCCTCCCAGTTGCATGGCTGCAGCACCCCCCTTATATTATCTCCTTTAATCCTCTCGACAGCTCTCAGGGTGGGGGGCAGCTTTCCTCTTCTCCTGTCTTCTGATGAGGAAGCAGAGGCCCAGGGAGAGTTTCAACCTGCCCATGCCGCGATGACATGCAGGCTGAGAGCCTGGGTGCTCTGTTCAAGGGGTCCCGGCTGTGTCAGCCTCCCCTGTTCTCTCCGGAGCCCAGGGCTCCTCTTGCCTACATTTCTCCTTTCCATCCCAGGAGTCGCACTGTCTGGCCCGATGTCCCCTGATGGCCCTTCTGCCTTCACTCCCCTTTCCCTTCCCACTCTCACCCCTGCCCCCTGGCTGAGGCCCCACAGTTGGGCCTGGTGGGGGCCCTTACCTGGCTCCACAGCACCCCGGGAGCAGAGGGGGATGGCAGTTGGACTTCCAGCAGATAAAATGCTAATGATGGGATTATACACATGGTCCGTTGACTTAAATCCTGCAGACAAACGCAGCCTGGGAGAGCTAGGAGGAGGGCCCACGGGCTGCAGGCTTTGGGAGGGATGGGGGACGGAGGAACTGGCTGTTTGGTCTGTAGTTTTTTCCCCCACCTGGAATGCTGGGGCCCCACCAGCCTCTCAGGCTGTCCCTGGCTCCTCTCGGGCCCCAGAGGTACATTAAACCAGGCCCACCTGGTGCTTCCCACTTCCTGTGTTTACGCGTTAGGGTCTGATCTCACCTCAGGAGCTCCTAAGACATGGAGCTCCTACCATACTTCCAGGAACACACACACACACACACACACACACACACACACACACACACACACACTGAGGTGTCCATTTGGGAACCGTCCTGAGCGCTCTGACACAGGAAGAGGGAGCAGGAAGGTTCAAGGGCCAGGCTTTACCTCAAATCTGTTCATCCCATTGCAGCCCTTGAGATACATTCACATTTATTAACCCCAATGTAGACACGTGCCGGGCACTGTGTTATGCACTGTGCCCACGTTAACCACAGGGACCTCTAAAGAAGGCATTGTGACTACTAATGGAATCAAATGGGGCCCTGGAATCACAGGCCTTCCAAGGCACCTGGACTATCCCCATTAAAAAATCCAAACCAGCTGGGCGAGGTGGTGCACGCCTATAATCCCAATAGTTTAGGAGGCCAAGGCGGCTGGATCACTTGAGGTCAGGAGTTCGAGACCAGCCTGGTCACCATAGCGAAACCCCGTCTCTACTAAAATTAGAAAAAATAGCTGGGCATGGTGGCACGCGACTGTAATCCCAGCTACATGGGAGGCTGAGGCAGGAGAATCGCTTGAACCCAGGAGGCAGAGGTCGCAGTGAGCCAAGATCGTACCACTGCACACCAGCCTGGGGGACAGAGCGAGACTCCATCTCGAGAAAAAAGAAAAAAAAAAAATCCAAATCTGAATTCCAGCTTCCCCAGAATCCAAGCACCCTGGGCTCCTATCCCAGAGGACCCCTCGGAGTCCATGGGAATGTCCCCTTCTGCCAAGCCTCGTTGCCACAATCTCCCTCATTTGAAGTGTCCCCAGGAGAACAATGCGTAGACTAAAGAAGGCTGTCCTAGGACCCCTCATGGTGGCCCAGCCCAGTGGGTTACTGCATTTCCAGTCTACCTCTCCCCACTCAGGATGCACATGTCCTGGCTCAGCTCCCAAATACACCCACTTGCCCATTGGGTCTCAAGGCCTTAGGAGGAATGATAGAGCTTCCACTGGCCAGCTGGCCCCATCAGTGAAGCTGATGAGGACTGGACCCCCGAGCCTCCCTGTGGGCCAGGGGGCTGGGGCATTAAGCAGAGCCACTGGAGTCGGGTGAAGGTTGGGAGGTGGGGGGACTGGTCAGGTCCCCCTGGGGTCAAGGGTAAGGGGGGTCCATGTCCATTTGCTATTAGGAGGGTCCCAGCCTGGTAGTTATGACTGCTCCTAAACTGCAGTCCTCCATTAGAAGGGCTGGGCTGGGTCCCTGGTGCAAGCCAATCTTTGAACCCACTGGGGACAGAAGGAGCTTCGGGCCAGAAGCCCACAGGAAGTTTGCATGGAGAGCCCTCCTTCAGTATCAACCCAGACAAGACTCTCTGCACCTCCAGCTGACAAAGGAGCAGCCCTGTTAGAACCGTCCAGCTCGGAGGCCTCCTCGGAGGTGGAGGCATATCTTGGCTGGATTACGCCAGACCCAGAGAGGGAGCCCTCCCCGGCCTCCAATAATGAGCAGGGATAGAAAGGAACCAGTGTTTGCCATGTGTGGGCACACAATGGGCTGTCCTCTTGACAGGGAGCATTTCCATCAGCACCAGTTAATATTTATCAGCCCCCAAGCAGGCTAGGAGCCAGGAGTAGCAGAAAGAGAGTCAGCATTGTCCCAACCCCAAGGACCTGATGTCTTCGGGACAAGTTGGACAAGCAGAGTGGCTTTGCCTGGAAGGAGGTTTCTCCTCCTGAACTCTATGGCTCCTCTCCTGGGCCAATCCAGCAGCCCTGGGGAATTTCAGTCTCTAACAGACGTTGATAAATGACATCTATGAAATTCTTCCAACGTGCCAAGCACTGGGTAAGCAAGTGCATACATTAGCCTACAAAGACCCTCTAAAGAAAGCATCATGACGTCTGTCTCCACTTACACATGAGGCAACTGAAGCTCCTGGAAGCAACCCCGCCCCCCCCCCCCCCCCCCCCCCCCCCCGCCCAAGTCTGCACAGCTGGCAAATGGTAGAAGTCCTCAAACCACTGTTTATGTGCATTCATTCTGCTCCAGCTGAGCCTGACCCATTTAGACAGGGTCTGCCCAGTCATCCCCTGCTTTCCCCAAGGTCTTTGAGGAAGCCCACCCTTTTCCAAGAAGGAGTATGGGAAAAGAAATGAGGACGCGCTACCCATGGCTCTACTGTGCCCACAGTTCTACCATCACTGCTGAAAAAAGGCTTGAGTGGGCCCCTTGCCCTGGGGAGCCCAGAGGCAAGCAGCTTATTGGAAGTGTGCCATCCGCCTCTGGTTTGCTTATCCTGGGCCCAGGACTTCATGAGTCCAGCCCGTGGGACCTGAGCCCAGGCGCCTCAGGTGCTCCCGTGTGCCTTTCTCTGCATTGTGCCGTGCCACCCAACTTCTCTGAGCCATTAGCACAGCCTACCACCACGATGCTCCTACCTGGGCACCAAGCCCGCCCCTGTTGCCCCCACCACTGTGCCTGTGTGCATCCCAGCACGAGTCCTCAACTGCCTACCCAAACAAACATCCTGGCCATGGTCTACAGGGTATGTGGTTTGGCCCAGCCCATTTACACCTCTTGCCCCTTTCCCTCCTCCTTGAGCCACACTGGCCTTTTCTCAGCTACCCAATTGCATCCCAGTCCCTCTTGCCACAGGCCCTTTGCACATGCAAGCCCCTCAGGTCAACATTACTCCGTTCATGCACGCTACTAATGACCTCTTCTTCACCCTTTATGTTTTTAGCTCAAGCACAGTTTTTCTTTTTCTTTTTCTTTTTTTTTTCGAGACAGAGTCCCACTCTGTCGCCCAGGTTGGAGTACAATGACGAGATCTCGGCTCACTGCAACCTCCACCTCCTGGGTTTAAGCGATTATCCTGCCTCAGCTTCCCGAGTAGCTGGGACTACAGGCACGTGCCACCACGCCCAGCTAATTTTTTGTATTTTTAGTAGAGATTGGGTTTCACCATGTTGGTCAGGATGGTCTTGATCTCTTGACCTTGTGATCCAGCCTCCTTGGCCTCCCAAAGTGTCAAGCCCAGTTTCTTAAGGAAGCCCTCCTTGACCTCCAGGCTTACGTCTTATCCCCTCTTACCTACTCTCATGCCACTAAGCATTTCTTTGCAGCCCTTGTTAGCTGCAAACTCATGTTTGTTTGTGATGCAATTCTTTGATGAATGCCTTATCTCTCCACACTAGACTTAAGGTAATGGAGACAGAACAGGGTCTTTTCTGTTCACCACAGTTTCTCAGTTTCTAGCACAGTACCCAGCATGCTGCTGGTACTTGATAAACACTTATTGCCTTGTGTGCCCACCTTCCTCATCCTGGTGACATGAGGACCAAGATTGCAAACAGAGAGCCAAGGATTTTGCCACATGTGAACACCCTAGAGGCGAGTTTTAGCTCTTGACCGTATACATATGTGCTCTGTGGGTAGTAGGCATATTAGGGTGGGAAAGTCAAGCAATGGGCATATGAAAGGTAAAGGATCAGGACCCACCCAGGCTAGGGAAGCTCCCAGTTGTCCTTGGATCAATCTAGGAAGGCTTCCTGGAAGAAGGGCCCCCAGCTTCCTAGGTGGTGTCATCAATAGCACAGCCAAGAGTTCAGTGAGTAGAGGAAGGATGGTGCTGCAAGCCACAGGGGCCCTTTCTGCCCTCACCAGGTGAGTTGAGCCATCTGAGCAGACCTCTGTACTGTAGCTCCTGCTGCAGGGCCCTGCATACCTGCTCATCCACTTTATGGGCGATAAGGGTAGCTCCTTCCTCCAGCTCTGCCACGCTGATGGGCCGGACCCAAAGTGCCACCTGGGAGGGAAAACCAAGCCCCTGGGATTAGAGGGAGAGGACTATGCTGGCCTTAGAGAGACCCCAGGCAAGAGCCCCTGGCTTCTCTAGCATTCAGCCATCTCAGGCCTCCTTTGTCCTAAGGAAAACTCTGCCTAGGTCAGAGGACAGCAGGTCCACAGAGTGTTGGACTGTGTCTGAGTCGATGAGTCTCCCCAGGAGCCCTGGCCTCCGGGAGAGCCCCAGG
>NW_022161172.1:0-21716 GCF_008728515.1 Papio anubis | reverse complement strand
CCTCGCCCTCCACCTATTCCTAACCCTAAAACCCTAACCCTAAAACCCAAACCCTTGGGTGGAGAGAACCTCTGTGCGCAGGATTCAGAGATTTCAGTTTCCCGTTTTCCACTCTGAACCATTCTAAGTAGTCTCTGACCTTCGTTATTCAGGGCTAGAAACAGGAAGGATTTTATTTACTGTGGATGCGGCCCCGAGTTGTCGCACAGCGAGGCGGTGCCGCCAACGTGTGTGCTGAGGAGAACGCAGCTCCGCCCTCGCGGTGCCCCCCACGCCAGGGTCTGGGCTGAGTAGAACGCTGCTCCGCCTTCACGGTACCCCAGAGATCTGTGCAGAGGAGAACACAGCTCCGCCCGCGCGATGCTCTCACTGTCTGGGCTGAGGAGAATGCAGCTCCGCCCTCACAAAGGTACAGCTGCTGGCACTGGCGCAGACCCACGCGCCGGCGCGATGCAGGCGCAGTCACAGACCAGCGCAGGCGCACAGTCGCAGGCCGGCGCGTCGCAGGCGCAGAGACGCAGGCGCAGAGTTGCGCGCCAGGCGCGGCGCAGGCCGGTGCAGGCGCAGAGTCGCAGGCCGGCACGGCCCAGGCGCAGAGTCGCCTGCAGGTGCAGAGTCGCAGGCCGGCGGGGCGCAGGCGCGGAGTCGCGCGCCAGGCGTGGCAGAGGTCGGCGCAGGCGCAGAGTCGCAGACCGGCGCGGCGCAGGCGACTAGAGCAACTGCAGGGCCGTCTTTCTTACAGTGGTGGCCAGCGCCCCCTGCTGGCGCCGGGGCACTGCCGAGCCCTCTTGCTGGCAGTATAGTGACGGCACGCCGCCTGCTGGCAGTTGGGGACATTGCAGGACTCTCTGGATCACAGTGTTGTGGCAGCACTGCCGATGCTGGCAGCTGGGGACACTGCCCGGCCCTCTTGCTCCAAGTGAAGTGGTGGCTGGCTCCTCAGCTGGCAGCTGGGGACACTGCCGGGCCCTCTTGCTTGCCTTGTAGTGGGGGCACGCCCGCTTCTGGCTGCTGAGGGCACTACAGGATCCTCTTGTTCACAGTGTGGTGGCAGCACGCCCCCTGCTGCCGACCAGGACACTGCAGGGTCCTCTTGCTCATGGTGTGGTGCCCGTGCGCCACCTGCTGGCAGCTAGGGACACTGCAGGGTCCTCTTGCTCACAGTATACTCGTGGTACGCCCCCTGCTGGCAGCTGGGGACAGTGTGGGCCCTCTTGCTGGCAGTGTCGTCGCAGCACAACACCTGCAGGCAGATGGGGAGTATGCAGGGCCCTCTTGCTCCAGGCGTGACGGCTGGCGCCCCCTAAAGGCCGCCTTCTACACCACTTAAAGTCAGAGCGCCAGTTATTAAGCCATCAGCTCTGGAAATTGATGTCCCAGTTCTTGTCTAACTTGGAAGATTTTCACCAAGGGGCAATACAAAGATGGCAGATAACTTCATTGAAAAAAATACAGTGTGAAGAGCTTATTGTAGAAAAATAGGAGTAGATTGATCGTGCAGGAAAGCAGCATAAGAGTCCTGTGCAGGGAATTTTATTTTGGACTTATTCACATTCCTGCCTCTGTCTCAAGTCTCTGCCAGTTTTGTCTGGTTTTCCTGCTCCTGCCTTAGGTCCCCAACTTGCCCCACTTAGGCTTGTGGGACCTCCTCACTGTTGGTTGAGGCACATGTGTGGAGATCGATCCGAAGCCATTCTGGTACCAGGCTCCTTCCCACCATCCCAGGCAGGCTAACAGCGGTCACATTTGGACCTACTGCGTCTATCTCTTTTGAATGTGCTTCTCTGCCCTAATCTGTACTTATGGTGCCAGGTTTCTTTTAAGAATGTCCCCTTTGTCCTTATCAGCATGTAGCTAGCAATATTCTGACATTTTTACTGCAGAATGAATGATGACTGGGGCATCTTAAGAGGATTTCTAGGGTATTTCTTTCTGCATAGGTTCCTCTTCTCCCTCCTACCCACAATTGACAAATGCCTATCCACTCCAGCATTACAGATGCCACTAAATGTACATTTTTGGTGGTCCCCCCAGGTGAGCCTTCCCAGACTTTCCCTTTCCCAGGAGCTCCCCCTCCTGTTCATGTCTAGCTGTCTATCTGACAGAGCCCAGTATCTGTCTAACAGAGCCCAGTATCCTGTGTCTTTCCCAAAAATAGTGAGGGGATGATTATTGGAAACCATAGGAAATGATATGCATGTACATGAAAACTTTACAACTTACACAAATAATCACTCAAAATCATCCTTACACTAAAAATGCAAAACTATACAATTTTTAGAAGAAACTATGGAAGAAAAGCTATGTGTCTTTGGGTTTGGTAATGAATTTTAACAAATGACACAAAAGGTTGATATACGCAGAAGAAATGACAATGTGGATTTCTTAATATTTACAGTTTATACTCTGGAAAAGACCTTGTTAATGGAACAAAAAGACAAGCCACATATTGAAAAAAAATTTGCAAAATACAGGTCTGAGAAAGAATTTGTATTTAAAATATATACAAAATTCTTAAAACTAAGCAATAAGTTAAACAGCTCAATTAAAAATGCACACAGTTCTGAACAGACACCTCACCAAAGACGATCTACAGATGGCAAGTGAACATACAAAAAGATGCTCAACATACTAGAGAACTGAAAACCACAATGAGATAGCACAGCTGGTCTATATCTGTTAGAACTGCTAAACTCTAAAAAAAATGACAAATTGCTGGAGGAAAAACAAGAACTCTTTTCATTGCTGGTGGAAGACAGTGTGTAAGACCAGAATATGCCACCCCAAAATATGATGGCAGGAAACCAGAATATGCCACCCCAAAATATGATGCTAGGAAACCAGAATATGCCACCCCAAAATATGATGCTAGGAAACCAGAATATGCCACCCCAAAATATGATGGTAGGAAACCAGAATATGTCACCCCAAAATATGTCCCTTTGGCATAAGAACTATTCTGAGCTGATGACTCTGAAAAAATGCTAAAAAAGGAAGTTCTGAAAACAGAGAAGTTACCCTTGTGTAAGGAAAATTTACATCTATAAACGAAATCCCCATTTAAAAGACATCTCTCTCTCTCTCTCTCAGCACCAACCAAGAAGAGAAGGATGACTAAATCACTAAAGAGTCTTATCAACAGAGAACGCATGGAGTTAAGTCTGTATAAGAAAACTTACCCTTGTCTACTGTGCTTTTGCTTGTTACCTCCCCACTACTGAGCCTCAACTCTTCTTTCTTTAAGTTGAAGATAGCATTTACACTTGAATTGAAAGCCACCTTTTGGGTATTTACTCATTTTTCCCTGAATATCTCCCATGTATCCATAAGTGGGTATGCATGCTTTTAAACTTGTCTACTCTTTTTTCTCATTTTAATCTGTAATTTGTTACAGAGGGTCCTATCTAAGAATCTCCGTAAAGGTAGAGAGAAAATTATTTTTCCTCCCCTGGCTGCAAAGCTGGGCAGTTTTTCCCTAAAAGCTAAACAAGTCTCACTCCATAACCAGTAAAATCACATTCATAAGTATTTTGACAGCTACTTTGATATTATTTCCAAACAAAGCTGCAATTATGTGTACAGAAACCCTATTCATAATGACCAAAGGAAAAAAGGAATCAGAAAGCCCATAACAGGAGACCAGGAAACCCACTCAGACATCAAGAGTTGTCATAGGGGCCAGGCACGGTAGCTCATGCCTGTAATCTCAGCACTCTGGGAGGCCGGTGCGCGGATCACGAGGTCAGGAGATCGAGACCACTGGCTAACGTGGTGAAACCCGTCTCTACTAAAAAATTACAACAACACTAGCTGGTGTGGTGGTGAGCACCTGTAATCCCAGCTACTTGGGAAGGAAAGTGAGAATGGCATAAACCTGGGAGGCGGAGCTTGCAGTGGCCTGCCACTGCACTCCAGCTCTGGGTGAGGGCCAGAGCAAGACTCTGTCTCCCAAAAAAAAAAAAAAAAAAAAAAAAAAAAAAAAAAGAGTTGTTATAAAGATTATTTAAATGAAAATATTTGAGATACCAAGATAAAGAAAATCTACCAGAACTTACTTTATCTACTCAAGCAGAGATTCCTGCAGTACAGCCAACCCCATCCAAAGAGTTTCTTTCAAATCATTGCCAGGAAGACAGCCCACATCATCTCCATTAGTTTGTAGCACTGATAAATGAAAATTTAAAATCCTAAGCTCCCAACTGACTGAACAGACCCACTCTTTGGCTGAGGGGATCCCAGAGCAGACTTTCTCAAAACTGAGTTCCCATTTATAGAGAGGGTCCCATCTTAGGGACTCCGTAAAGGTAGAGAGAGAAATTGGCTTTCCTCCCCTATTACAAGTTGGGCACGATAGGGAAGACAGGGTCAGATACACCTCATTATATCCCTCCTTGCTAACCCATGATAAGGCTTTCTTCCCCTAAGGATTTAACAGAAACAAGCCTTTCAAAAGACTCCACCACTGATTTCAAACTAACTGCTCAAGCTGCCTCTCCTCCTGCCTGATAAGAGACCCCACCCATGATGGAGAGAGGCCCTGACAGCGTACACAGGATGCACAGAGAGAGTTTTCTATATTCTCTGCTTCAATTTTAATGCTGGGAGGGCTGGAACCACTCCACTCCCAAGCATCATGTTACTCACTCAAGCATTTTTGTACATTGGACCCACAGAAGGAGCAAGAAACTCAATCGCATGTGCATGCATTTCTCCTTTCATAAATATGCATGACTCTACTAGAGCTTATTAAATAATATGTATTTGGCTACAACAGTATAAATTACTATTTCACTTCTCCTTTGAAGTGTCTTGTTTCTGACTTCTGGCTGGAGGTTATGCCCAGCCTGTCAGGACTATGCTGCAGGTTGCAACTCTGGCAGGAAATAAATCCTCTCACAGGGTGCAGTGCCTCATGCCTGCACCAAAGCACTCTGGGAGCTCAGCGGTGGATCACTGAGACCACAGGATCAAAATCATCCTGGCCAACATGAAACCCTGCCCCTACTAAAATACAGTGCTAGTTGGGCATGGTGGTGCATGCCTGTGTCCCAGCCACTTGAGAGGATGAGGCAGGATAATCAAGCTGCAACCGGAGGTGCAGCTTGCAGTGAGCCAAGATCACCCACTGGGCACTCCAGCCTAAGTAACAAGAGTGAAACTCCGACTCAAAAAAAAATGAAATCTCCTTTTCCTAATGAGCTTCCACTATTCTCCAGTTGACACCATTAAAGTTCAAAAAAGACCTTTCCATACCTCCCACAGAAGCCCTAGAAATCTCCTACTTTGTTAACTCATTTTAGATGCCGAGAACTTGTAATCCAATGAGTAGAAATGTTAGTACCCTACTTTATGGTTTTCATCATCCCAAGGCCTTGTGAGTTTGCATGTTCAAATTGCAAGGGTCTCATCCCCAAAGGACCCTTGTCTTTTCTTTGTTGCCTCCTTTGCCCACTGGCTCTGGGCACAGAGGGCCCTTTCTTTCTCCTTGGCTATCTTTGGATATGGGGTTCCATCTTCTGTGCCACCTTAGGGAATGTCTTTATGCAGGGCTGGAGCCACAAAAAGCTCTACAGTTTGAAATTAAATACTTTGAGGAGTGCCTCCTAAGGTGGGTTGGGGAATCTCAGGCTCTTTGTCTGGAAAAGGCAGCCCCTGGCTAGGAAGTTTCTTATCCCAGCTGGCTTTGGAGGCCCCATGTTCTCCTTGGGTTGGCTATTCCTGGCTTCTTTGTTTCAAGGTGCCCTGTTACTTTGATCTTGCTCTTTCATGGGAACTCAGCTGACTAAATTCTCCTTCTCAAACCCTGCCAGTTCCACTCCACATGAATCCACCCTGTCTACTCTTCTTTCCTGTTTGAAATATTCTTACTAAGAATTATTATTTAGAACTCTTTAATAGTTCTTTTGAGAAAATGTTATCTCTCCAAATTGCCTTTAAACCTTTCCCTTTCCCTAAATTGTCTTCAACTCCCATTATCACTGAAACTCTAGGAACCCTAAGCAATACGTAACTGAACAAAGGCTACCAAAAAGAGTGTGAGAACAAGTAAAATTTAGATTTTAAAATAAACAGGGCCAGGCACAGGCTCAAGGCCTCTGTGATCCAGCACATTGGGAGGCTGAGGGAGGATCAGAAGGTCAGGAGTTCTCGGGAACAGCCTGGCCACCATGGTGAAACCCTGCCTCTACTAAAAATACACAAATAGCAGGGTGCGTGTGGCAGGTGCCTGTAGTCCCAGCTACTCGGGAGGCTGAGGCAGGAGAATTTGAAACTAGGGAGGGCGGAGGCTGCAGTGAGCCTAGCACATCACATCACTACACTCCAGCCTGGGCAAGGCAACAAGAGCAAAACCCATTCAAAAATCTCATTCACCATAGAAGCTGGCTAGATACACTGAAAACTCAGAATTTAAAAATACAGATGAGGCAGGGCACGTGACTCTACACCTGTAATCCCAGCACTTTGGAAGGCTAGAGGTAAGTGATTGCTTGAGTGCAGTAATTGGGAGTAGCCTGGGCAACATGGTGAAACCCCTGTCTCCATTAAAAAGAAAAATACAAAAATTGGCCAGGTATGGTGGTATATGCAGGACCTAGGGTCCCAGCTACTCAGGAGGGGTGAGGAGTGTAGAATCACCTGAACCTGGAGGTGGAGAGGCTGCAGGAGCTGGGGAAGATTGTGTCACTTCAGCCTGGGAACCAGTGTCTGGAGAGACCCTGTCTCAAAAATAAATAATATTAAGTAAGTAAGTAACATTAATAGTAAGATGTCAATAGATGTGATGGGTTAGAAAAATACAGCCCTCGTTGTACAGAGACAAATAAATGTTAACAACAATAACACCAGAATACCTCTGTGAGAATCATAAAACAAGCTGAGAATGAGCAATCTAGGCTAATAAAACCAAGAAGGATTTTCAGTGAAAAGGGGAAGGCTGACACCATAGCATTTGGTGTGTAACTAGTGCTACCCCTATGCCGAAAGCAGTACAGAGAGCAATCAGGAGAAAATTTTTCACACTCAAGCTCTCCCCTGGAACAGAAACAAAGAGCTGATCTTCACCAAACGTTTGGACTCATGTGGGGCTGTCCAGGGGGCTGCTTTCTTGCTTCTGTTTCACCTGACCCAGCACTGATGGGATTAGCTGCCGAATTTGGGGAAGCCACTGGGCAAAAACAGAGGGAAGAAGCACTAGAGCCACAGTTCTGCAGCCAGATGCCAGGAAGAGCAAGAGATCAAAACACAGGTTCACAGTTTTAGAACTCCAGCTAGGCACAGAAGGTCTTCTCCGTATAAAGCCAGTATGCAAACACTGTAAGAGGTATTCTGCTTTTAGGATATTCAAATCTCAAGTTAAAAAGTTACAAGGCACAAACAAACAGAGAACAAGGCCCAATAAAGAACAAGATAAATCCCAAAACTTGACCCTCATTAGGTCACATGGTGGCTCACTTGTAATCCCAGCACCTTGGGAGGCCAAGGCGGTGGGCACTTTGAGGCCAGGGAGTTTGAGGCCAGCCAGGCCAATATGGTGAAACCCCATTCTAATAAAAATACAAAAGTTAGCTGGGACTGTATAAAGACAGATGTGTACATATACACCATGGTCATACTATGGAGCTAGAAAATACTGAGTTCATGTCCTTGCAGGCACGTGGAGAGAAATAAAACCATCATCCTCAGCAAAAACCAACACAGGAACAGAAAAACCAAAACACCACACGTTTCACCAGTAAGTGGAAGCTGAACAATGAGAACACATGACAGGAGGGGGAACATCACACACACCAGGCCTGCTAGTTCAGGTCTAGGGGAGTGGGATAGCATTTAGGAGAAATAACAATTTAGATGATGGGCTGATGGCAGCAAACAACCACCATGGCACTAGGAAAGCAGCAATCTATGTAACAAACTCAAAACATTCTCCTGCACATGTATCCCAGAACTAAAGCATTTAAACATACATATAAAAAGTCACAGGATGTTTGTGACAGTATCTATTACACTGATGTTGCCATCACATAGTTGACTATGTGCAGACTCCAAGTGAAATTTCTGCAGTTATTAGATGAAAAGGCATCTGTATCAGGTAAAACTGAAATGGAAGGAAAAACATTCAGGATTTCCAGTCTAGAGAGCCTCCAACATCAACTTTTCCAACTCTTTAAAGTTTATAATGATTTACTTAAATCAAAAATAGTAGGTTGCAGAGATATTTTCACAGTGCCTAGGTATGTTTATATTAAGATTAAAATGGTCTTCAAAAGTTACTAATTTAATATAACCTTTATTGTTTGCTGTAGACATATCTTTCCATCTCAGATAATTTAAACAATTCAAAGCAACTGACTTAGTTCTAGATTGGGATAGCTATTTTGCTTAATTGCTTAGACATGTATTTCAAATAAGAAATGTGTATTGGTTGTGGGAAAGTTGACTTAGAGTTCTGTGTAAGTTTTCTTTGCTTTTGTTTTTGTTTTTGGAGATGGAGTTTCACTTTGTTGCCCAGGGCTGAGTGCAGGGCACAATCTCTCGGCTCACTGCAACCTCCTCCTCAGGGGTTCAAGCTTATTCTCCCTACCACTCCCTGAGTAGCTGGGATTACAGGCATGCACCACCACTGGCCATAATTTGTATTTTTAGTAGAGATGGAGTTTCTCCATGTGGGGGAAGTTGGTCAGGGCTGGTTCCAAATTCCCATCTCAGGTGATCCAAATTCACTGTGCCTCCCAAAGATTACAGGCATGGCTCACTGTGCCCAGCCACCAGGTAAGTTTTTCCATGTATCATATTGACATTGATAAAAGCAGTGCCTAGAGCAGACGATTAATAAATACCCTTTGAATTAAATGAGTGATTAACTGTAAATATCACACACATCTATTGGGCATAATTAGATATATCTAGTTTGTTGTGGGACTCTAAGAAAGGAATTCTTTTTCATTAAATGTTTAATGTCTCACCCCACCATATCATTGGTTATCAGTTTGACGTGAATTCAGTCTTATAAAGGATCCATCATTATAACCTGTTCTTATGCTTCCGTAGTATTGGAACTTCAACTTCAGGCAAATAGATATAGCTTTTATATTCTAAAAACACAAGAGGCCGGGCTCAGTGTAATTTTCACGCTTCAATCCCAGCACTTTGGGAGGCCGAGGTGGGCGGATCATGATGGCCAGGAGATCAGACCATCTGGCTAACATGGTGAAACCCATTTACCAAAAATACAAAAAGCCGGGCATGGTGGCAGGCTTCGTATTCGCAGCTGCCGGGAGGCTGAGGCAGGAGAATGGCGGAACTGGAGGTGGAGCTTGCAGTAAGCGTAGATGGCGCCACTGCACTCCAGCCTGGCAATAGAGCAAGACTCCTGCCTAAAAACAAAACAGTCAACAAGAAATCTCCCTGATTCTAATAAACATAGAATTAGTACACTTATTAAACTGAACAAAGAACTAACTGGGAGGACCGTGATATCGCCCATCACAAATTGCCTGAATGTCTGGAAAAGGTCAGTAATATTTTCACTCCAAAGGTGCCAGGCCAATCAATGCCCAGGCTGTCAGTGACTCACTGCATGGGTCACCCAAGGCAGGTAGGTGCTGGAGGCTGTCAAAGGAGACAAGACGGGCTGCACGCAACCTAAAAGCCTCTGCTATGTCCCATCTGCAAGAGCAAAGATGCTAGAGACGCTTCTTCATAGATGGGGTTATAACACTCACCCCATCAGGCTCTCGTGTGTTGACAAGGTCAAATGACATACCAGGGCAGAGTTGGATGTGGGAACTGCCTTCCCTTGTGACAACATGATCTCATAGCATCAACAATGGGTGGAGAGCAGGAGAGCAGTGTCTCCAGCTGTGTCAGGGACTGCAGCAGGGACTCAAAGAAATAGCCAGTCTCTTTCTGTTCTTATCCAACCATACATTCAAAAAAGGTGTGGCTATTTCAGCGGATGTTTAGTATGGGTTCCTGGGATCAGGCAACACACCTTTCCTTGTCATTCCTTCCAAGAGTTATGTCCACACACAAACTTGCACACAAATGTTCAGAGCTTTTACTCGGGATTACCAGGAAACTGAGGCAACCAACATGTCCTAGTAGGGTGAATGGATAAATAAATTCTGGTACCCCTACAGACAATGGAATATCATTCAGTGAGAAAAAACAAAATGAGCTATCTAATCATGAAAAAGGCACACAGGGACCCAAAATGCATACCTCACTATGAAAGAAGCCAAAAAGGCTATATACTGTATGATTCCAATTACATGACATTTTGAAAAACGGAAAATTACAAAGATAGTAAACAATCAATGGTTGACAGGGGTTGGGGAGAGGAATGGATGATAGGCAGAGAGCCCTGGCTGCTAGGGGCAGTGAGACCACTGTGTGCGATTTCACCCACAACGTGGACTCCACAACAGCGTGCAGATGCCCACACCCATTGAATTCAAGACCACAAAAGGTATTAATTACATCAACTATGAACTTCATAATGAAATAAATCATGTTTTTAAAAGGGGACAGTTTTGTTCAGTTTCTGTCTACTTTCTGAAATGGAGATCGTGGAGTGTTTCCATGGTTGGGTGAGGATAAAAATAGCTTAGGAATGTAATAACTAAAATAGGTGCTAAAACATTGTTAAACTATTTTATTCTCATTAAAAAAGCAGTGCTTAAGTATATTTATATTTAAAAATTGAGCAAGGACTGCAAACACGCTAACATCATTCTCCCTAGCTCCACTGAGTCAGACTGCACGGGCTCCGCTTGCACCTGCAAAACACAAATAACCTTTTCAGCTGCTATTAAAAAATATTTCAATGGGAGGGATTGACTTTGACTCAACCTGTGTTTTCTCCTGGAAAACAAAGGTTTTGTGAAACAAACAAAAGCCTTTACCGTCTCCTCAATCAAAACACTCAGACATCTGTGATGTCTGCTGTAAGTGCCACCAGGCTGTCCTCTGAAAACGTCATGGGAAACAGAGACTGTAGATTTCTTTTAGAAAGGGGAGAATCAGAACTAATGTCTAAAATGCCTCAGTCTCTCATTCATAAACACCTCTTTTACAAATTCCACAGGTTTAGCTACTTCTTTGGGATTAATATGGGCCTATTTTAAAAGTGCATTTATTAATTTAGCATGAATTGTTCCAAATTCATTCTGGATCCTGAGCCCATATCCACAATGCTGGGTGTGCACCTGTGAGAGTCACCAGCCCTGATGAGCCTCAGCTTATTGTATTTATAAAATGAAGGTTAGGCTTGCTCCAATTTTTTAAAAAATCATTTTAATAGTAAAACTTTTTGTTGTTACATAAAAATATACAAAGAAAACTCAAACATCACCAATGGTATTCATTTTATTAATGTAAATATTTTGTGAGCTCAATTTTATGACTTAATTATAGAAGAAATAAGCAACATGAGGTGCCATTATAAAATATGGTAAACTCATACCTTCCTACTTTGTCTATATGTTATTGATAAATCTTGGATGTATACAGAAAAGTGGTTTCAAAGAATAATAATTTAAAAAATAATATCTTGACTTGTAATTTCAGGACTTTAAAAAAATTCCTGCAACTGCTTTTTTAAAGGTTCTAGAACAGTTTTCTATGTCTTCCAGCTAAATAACTACAAAGAGCTACTCTTCTCACATTCTGTATTATAACACATGTAAGTCAAAAGGAACAGATTAAAAATCACAAAACACATGCATGAACAAATGGGCCTTGCTCCACATTTAATTGTGACCAAGCATTGCACATAGGTTACAGCAGAATTTTTGTGTGTAATTTTAATGAAAGTGGATTGTTGTCAAAATAATTGTCTACTATCTCTATTCAGTGATATATTTGGCAGTAATAAATGGTAAACATATTCATAGAGATAGTGGGGAGAAATTTATTTCACGGCTTACAAGAAGACAGGTTGTTGGGACATTTAATTGTTTCCATTAATGCTACATTTTATAATGCTACTTGTATGGGCATTTAAATGTATTATAACAACTTTTAAATGCTCAATATTACAGATGGAATTACTATGAGAAAGTACTAACTCATATTTTCTTGTGTGTGCTTTGAAGGCACAAGGAACAATAAAGCAGCCCTTTCTCCCTTTCTTCCCGTTCATTCTTGAAGGCTGCTGTGCTTTTTGCAGATTAGGCCTCTGCAAACACACACACACACACACACACACACGCATATGGCCTTTATGGTTTTAAAGTGAGGAAAAGAAAATTTGCCTGGATAACTCTCACCTAGGTATTTTCAGGGAGATCTTAGAATCATCTAAGGGTTAAGCTGGACTAGCCAATGGAAAACAAAATGAAGATACTGGGGAGATATCTCAGAACAGTAGCATTCCTAAAGGGCCAGGCCCCTCTAATGCAGTTCCCAAATGTGGTTGGTGGCCAAGGTTCCGTGATGTATTGCCTTCCTGGCACTTCCCTGTGCTGTGAGGAGCATCCCTCCCCAGTGCCAGGCAGTGGTCTTCACCCCCTCAGAGCAAGGGCCAGCAGTTGGCAGTCACAGGAAAAGCAGTGAGACAGGAAGGTGAGAGCATGAAGTGCCACCATACCCGGGCCCAGTGTCTGGCACAGAATATGACGAGGAACCTCCATGAATTGAATCTCTTCCATATCTCACACATGTGAGTTTCTGCTAGGTATAATTTGACTTATAAAAAAGAAAGAAATATGACCTTCTCTTTGTATCTAAATCTTGTAGAAGAGTTAATGGACAACCTGATGTTTTAAATTCTGAGATGCTATTAAATCAATATTCATCACAAATGTATTGATAATTTTAGAAGAACAGAAGAGATCTCACCATATGTAATGCAGTGTATCAATTGTAAGATGCATGCTAATTCCAGAAAAAGTAAAGCATAAAAAAATCTGTCTTAGAATGGAAAATACAGTAAACTATTTTAACTAGAACTAAACGCAACATTTTAGGATATGAAGCCATCAACTCATTTTGAAAAACTACTACTAGATGACCTCAGCGATAGAAACCCTAACAGATCACGACCTAATAATGAGATAATTTTTCTGTGTCTTGCCTAAGAGTCTGTCTGAAAGTGGTGCAGTTTTTTACACAAGAGGAATTAACGGTTCCCAGACTGGAGAGCACTTCACGGGCCACCATTCTGGGCAGTGCTTCAGTGTGGAGTTTTAGCAGTGAGTATTCAGAAACAGTTGAATAATTTGTACCTTTGGCAAAAAAGATTATCTTGACTATTTTTCTTTAAATATGCAGCAGAAGCTTACTATTATACAATCAAACTATGTGGCTCTCTAATTGCCCACTTATTCTACCTTTTGATTAACATGTGGTTTATTTCACCTTGATACTTTAAAGACAAGCATGTGCTATGTGAGGCCAGAAACATGAGCCATAAATATGAGGCTTGAGATGGCAGCACCTCCCCCAAAAATGCGGTACCCTAGGGCTCATGAGGGAACACTGCTTTGAACCTTAACACTTCTGAAATGGCTGGACATCTCTCTGCATGATTGTGCTTACCCAGTTGTTCCATCTATTCTTATGGTTTTACAAGCAAGTATTTACTCAATTCTTGAGCTTGTGGCCATGTGGTCTACCAAAGGAATAAGATATCTGTTGTTATTATTTTATTTTATTTTTATTTTTATTTCAATAGTTTTGGGGAACAGGAGGTTTTACAAATGCTAAAGTTCTTTTTATTGATGGTTTCTGAGATTTGGTCCAATCTTATTACCCAAGCAGAGTGGCTAAATGCACCCAATGTGTAGGGTTTTATCCCTTACCTCCCTCTCACCTTCTCCCCTAAGTCCCCAAGCCCACTTATCATTCTTAGGCCTTGAATCATCATCATAGCTTATGTCCCACTTATATAAGAACATACAGCGTGGGAGTTTAGGTCAGCAGAGGGCTCCAGGGGACTGGTGGCACAGACATAAGAGGGCCTAGAGCCAGGGGTTACCTGGGAGAGGGTGGACCCATTTTGCTGGCACTCCTAACCCTAAAAGCTGTAATCCCACTCCTTAACCCCAACCCTAACCCTAAACTCAGCCCTAACCTTTAACACCTTTACCATAACCCCAACTCCTAACCCCTAACCATAACCCAAATGCTAACACTAAAACCCTTAACCCTAACACTAAAACCTAATCATAAAACCAAACACAACCCCAACCCTAGCCACAATCCCAACCCCAGCCCCAAGCCTAACCTTAACCCTAACCCCTACCCCCAGCCTTTCTTTACCTTTTACATCTGTCCAGATTCTCCAGTAGAAGCTGGGACCCTTTGGTTCTCAGGTGTGCACCACTGCATCTGGCACAGGACTCCGTGATTCAGTCCCCAAACAAGCACCTGAAGCCACAGTGCAGCCATGCAGTGAAGCCCAGGGTGTGCCTCACCTCCAGAACCAGGGACCCAGCCTGGCCAGGCTGATCAGGGCTGAAGTGAGCTGTGGGTAACCCAAGGCCAGAAGACCAAGGCCACGCTTGTGCCTCCCTATCACAGAGCAAGCACGCAGCAGCTCAGTCAGGGGCCCTTCCCTGATGACACCCGCAACACTTCTCACACAATGAGGCTGCACATATTATTCTGTTTAAATCCCCACCTAGGCCACTGGGAGAAATGGTGATAGAGAGACCTCTGCTGCCCTGTGGTATACATGCTCTGGTTCATACAACTGCAAGCCATTTACAAGAAACTCAAGCTGAAACGCTTACTTGTTTCCAACTCTTTGTTTGCAGGGATTTTACACTTACACTCCAAACAGACAGCCACAGAGCACACTACTTCTCTGAAGTTGCCAGAGGGCCTCCGTGATCAGTCCTAGAACTGGAAGACTGGTGGACAAGAACTGGATGTTGATGGGGCACTGGATAATTTGCTGACACCAACCTCCTCTCACCTAACCTTACAGACCAACCTCCACCCACCTAACCTATACCAACCTCTCACCTAACCTTACAGACCACAACCTCCTCCTCTCACCCAACCTTACAGACCAACCTCTCTCACCTAACCTTACAGACCAACCTCCTCCCCACCTAACCCAGACCAAATTCCTCCTCCTCTCACCTAACGTTAAGCAGACCAACCCCCACCTAACCTTACAGACCAACCCTCCTCTCACCTAACCTTACAGGACGCCCAGATCTCACCTGCCCGAATCAGACATTTTAACGCACACAGCTCTACAACAGCAGGGATTCTACAGACACAAAAACTCCAAGGTAAAGGGATTGTCTCTAACTCCTTGGTGTCTCAACGAACTAAAACACTGTTTAGCACAGATGCACCATCAACCTTATCTACTAAATGTCTCTGTATATTTTTATTCATCTTTGATTGTGGAAATGATGGTAAATAAACAAAAAGATGTTTATAAATGTAATTTGACCTGAGGTCTCTTTCACAGATCCCATTCAGGACCCCCAAATCTGCCAACACAGAGAAGTCATTCATAAACACGTGCAGGGTAGAGGCCAGACAAAACCATCTCTCCTCCTCACAGTGGCCTGGCAGTCACAGGAACGGCCATGTGGGGTCTGGCTCCAGCCGAGGAAGTCAGGCTTTTGGTTTGAGACGCCCCTACTGCACCACAAAACCAAGTTCTGCCTAACAAAGAAAAACATGTTCTACCTTACTTCCTCCCTAATATCCCAGGTGGTAATCTAAGAGCAATATCTGCTTGACACCCCTCCTGTGCTCCGCCTCCACATCCAAGCTGTCACTCAAGGCCCTGGCAATCCCACACCTCCCAGCGCCCTCAAACCCACTTCTCCTTCGAGTCCTGGCCACCAGCATGACTTCTGCACCTGTGCAGCCTCAAGAGGATCTAAACATGCAACTAGTCACAGGCTCTGTGAGTTAAAAATCTTGGGCCCCAAGATTACTAAGCTAAAGGAAAAGCTGCTGGGAAACGCCTGTGCAAACCTGCCTCCCATTCTATTCCTAAATCACCTATCTCCTCACTGGATAGGTGCACATCTCAATCGCTTCCTTGGAGAGGCTAACCAGAAACTCAGAACAACGCAACATTTCGTCTCTCACCTGGCCTGTGACCTTTGAAGCCCCCTCCCTGCCTTCCAGTTGTCCCCACTTTTCTGGATGGAAGTGTACTTCTGGATATGTAACACTGACGCTTCATGTCTCCCTTAAAACTGCCAGCCCCACCACCTTGGGCACTTGTCAGACCTCCTGAGGCTGTCAATGGTGCACGCCTCAGCCTTGGCAAAAATCAACCTCTAAATCACCTGAAACCATTTCTCCTCAGATAGTCAGGGTTCACTGCCCTTTCCCCAACCCTCCCAGGAGTTCCCCTATGGCCCCAGGTCCTGTTGCTGTGGGCCCTCCGCGCCCACTCCTGGAGAAACTTGATCTCTTCCCACAGCCTCACAACCTCAGTTCCTAAAGCTGCTTTCAGCCTGTAGAAAGGAAATGAATCTGAGGGCCCAAAAAATCACTAATCTAAAGGGAAAAAAGCTGGGAACTGCTTAGGCAAACCCTGCCTCCCCTTCTCATTCAAAGTCACCCTCTGCTCACTGAGATAAGTGCATATTCGATGGCCCCTTTGGGGAGGCTATTCAGAAAACCCAAAAGAATACAACAGTTTGCCCCTCATCTACTCTGTGACCTGAATCCCCTCCCTTGTTTTAGCGCTGTCCCTGCTTTCCCGGACGGAAACTTCAACGTTCATCTTACATATATTGATGTCTCCTGTCTCCCTAAAATGTATAAAACCAAGCTTGTGTCCCGACCACCTTGGGCACATGTCATCAAGACCTCCTGACGCTGTGTCCCAGGTGTGCGTCCTCAACCTTGGCAAAATAAACTTTCTAAATTGACTGAGACCATCTCAGATATTCGGGGTTCACAAGTCCATGTATGTGGACGTCCCCTGGGGTAGTGCCCCTCCTCCACTGAGCTCACTCGCGTCCTCCTGTGCGTTTTCTTCAGAAGAAATTTCACAGCTACTTGGTCCACACCTGACGGCCCTACAGGAACTGCTGTTCTCCACAGGCACATGGGCGGTGTACCTGCTGGGGTGTGTGGAAAGGACCAGGCTCCTCTCCTAATTCCCGCTCAGTTAATAACAAAGGTCAAAAAGTCAAGAAATTTGCTAACCCTAACCCTAACCACAACCCCAACCCCAACCCCAAAATTAACCCTAACCCAACCCTAACTCCAACCCCAACCCCAACCCTGACCCTAAACCCTAACCCCAACTCTAACCCTAAACCCTAACCCGAACCCAAACCCGAACCCAAACCCGGACCTGGACCCTGACCCCTGACCCCTGACCCTTGACCCTTGACCATGACCCTGACCCTGACCTGGATCCTGACCCTGACCCAGACCCTGACCCGGACCCGGATCCTGACCCTAACCCGGACCCTAACCCGAACCCTGACCCCAACCCGAACCCTGAACCCAACCCCAACCCCAAACTCAACCCCAACCCGAACCCGAACCCAAACCCTAACCCTTAACCCCAACCCTAACCAGAACCCTAACCTGAACCCAAACCCGAACCCGAACCCTAACCCCTAACCCAAACCCAAACCCGAACCCCGACCCAAACCCTGACCATGACCCTGACACTGACCCTGACCCTGACCCTAGCCCTAACCAGGTTGACATAGCAAAACCCCGTCTCCTCTGAAAATACAAAAATTAGCCAAGCATGGTGGCACACACCTGTAGTCCCAGATACTAGGGAGGCTGAGGCCAGAGGACTGCTTGAGACCAGAATGTGGAGGCTGCAGTAAACTGAGATGGTACCACTGCACTCCAGCCTGGGTGACAGTGCATAACCTTTTCTTAAAAATTAAATAAAAATATAAATAAAATAAAATCCCTGATATGGTGGCTCACACCTGTAATCCCAGAACTTTGGGAGGCCGAGGCTGACAGACCACTTGAGGTCAGTAGTTCAAGACCACTCTGGCCAACATAGCAAAAGCTTGTCTGTACTAAGAATACAAAAATTAATGCTGGGCACAGAGGTTCATGCCTGTAATCCCAGCACTTTGGGAGGCCTAGGCGGGCAGATCACCCGAGGTTGTAAGTTTGAGACCAGCTTGACCAACATGGAGAAACACTGTCTCTACTAAACATCCAAAATTAGCTGGGCGTGGTGGCTCATGCCTGTAATCACAGCTAGTCGGGAGGCTGAGGTAGGAGAATCGATTGAACACATGAGGCTGAGGTTGCAGTGAGCTGAGATTGCACCATTACACTCTAGCTTTGGCAACAAGAGCAAAACTCTGTCACAATAAAAATTTAAAAATTAGCCACCATGGCAGGGCACACCTGTAATCTCAGCTACTCAAGGACGCTAAGGCAGGAGAATTGCTTGAACCCAGAAGGCAAAGGTTGCAGAGAGCCAGTATCAGGCCATTTCACTCCAGCCTGGGGGACAGAGCAAGACTCTGTCTCAAAAAAAAAAGAAAAAGGAAACGCCTAGGAGGAGATGGTATGTTCTGAAATGAGGACTTTCCTGCTGGACTAGAGTTTCTGATGAAGGTGACAGTTTATCCTTCAGTCTCCACAGGTCAAGAATTTGCCATCCAGCAGGAGGCAACAGAGGGAGCCCCAAGTTCTGTATCACAGCTGTGACATAATTACATTCCCTCACTCATTTCAATACTTAAAAATTTATAATTCATCTTCTTAAATAGCTATACTTACTTTACCAATTTTCCATTGTATAGATGAAGAGGTTTGCAAATTTTTTTTTTTTTTTTTTTTTTTCTTTTTTTTTTGAGACTGAGTCTGGCTCTGTCGCCCAGGCTGGAGTGCAGTGGCCGGATCTCAGCTCACTGCAAGCTCCGCCTCCCGGGTTCACGCCATTCTCCTGCCTCAGCCTCCCGAGTAGCTGGGACTACAGGCGCCCGCCACTTCGCCCGGCTAGTTTTTTGTATTTTTTAGTAGAGACGGGGTTTCACCGTGTTAGCCAGGATGGTCTCGATCTCCTGACCTCGTGATCCGCCCGTCTCGGCCTCCCAAAGTGCTGGGATTACAGGCTTGAGCCACCGCGCCCGGCCGAGGTTTGCAAATCTTATATAGGTTGCCACGATGTGGACGGGACTTTTGGACAGTTAACTATACCGATTGACTATATAAGTGTTGAAACCTAAAATACCTTGCAACTGCTAACACAGGGCTAGAGAATATAGCAAAGTAATAGTCTGTCCAGTAAATGAATCTGAAATTGCTTTTGAAACAGCGTCTCACTCTGTCCCCCAGGCTGGAGTGCAGTGGTACTCAATGCAACCTCCACCTCCCGGGGTCAGGCAATTCTCCTGCCTCAGCCTCCCGAGTACCTGGGACTACAGACATGTGCCACCACACCCAGCTACTTTTTGTATTTTTAGTAGTGACAGGGTTTCACCATCCTGTCTAGGCGGCTCTCTAACTGCTGACCACAGGTGATCCACCCACCTCGGCCTCCCAAAGTGCTGGGATTACAGGCGTGAGCCACCGCGCCCGGCCTTCTTCTGAAATTTCAATAATCAACTGTGCCATTTGCCTTTCCTTCAGCACTGAGATTTTATTTTTCTTTCCTAATTATCTCAAACATGAACTTTGGTTTCAGGGAACTAGTATTTCCTGGATTTATAAACTGAGGGTGGCGCCCCTCGGGGCAGTCCTGGGGAATCTCTGGAAATCGGTGTTCGGACGACTCCAGGCCGTGATTTTGGAAACGGCAGCTGACATCGAGGCCACCATCCCGTGCCTTGATCGGAACGGATGGAGATTTTAAGATCCGGCCACTGCACTCCAGCCTGGGCGACAGAGCGAGACTCCGTCTCAAAAAAAAAAAAAAAAAAAAAAAAAACTAAAAAACATGGGCCGGGCATGGTGGCTCACGCCTGTAATCCCAGCACTTTGGGAGGCCGAGGTGGGCAGATCACCTGAGGTCAGGAGTTAGAGACCAGCCTGGCCAACATGGAGAAACCCCATCTCTACTAAAAATACAAAATTAGCTGGGCGTGGTGGTGCGCGCCTGTAATCCCAGCTACTCGGGAGGCTGAGGGGGGAGAATAGCTTGAACCTGGGAGGCGGAGGTTACAGTGAGCTGAGATTACACCACTGCACTGCAGGCTCCGTGATGGAATGAGACCCTGCCTCAAGAAAAAAAAAAAAAAAAAAGAAAATATTTGGGAAACACATCCGAAAAAGGACTTGTCTGCAAAATATTTTTTAAAAACACTAAAACTCAACAAGAATTAGATGAACTACCCAATTGAAAATATGTGAAGATCTGAAAAGACGCCTCACCAGAGAAGATGCACAGACGCCAAATAAGCATCCAAATTAATTAATTAATTAACACTCAAGAAACTTGTCATGAGGGGAAGGCAGATTACATGAGATAGTACTGCACATCTATTAAAATGGCTAAAATCTAAAGAACAGTAGCAATTGCAATAGGAGGTCTCATTAATTGCTGGTGGAAGGCGTAAGGGTACAGTCACTTCAGCAGTTTTTTCAAAAACCAAACAAGCCTCACCATATGATCCAACAATCTCCCTCTTAGGTATTTAGACAGCTGCCTTGAAAAATCATGTCCAAGTAAAAACCAGCACACACATGTATAGAAGTACTGTTCATAATCGCCAAAAATTAAAGGAATCATAACATCCTTCAGAATGCATAACCAAACCGAAGTATGCGGTGCAATGGAATACTATTCAGCAAACGAAAGGCATGACCTATCCCCCACGCCACCTGGACGGACCTCACAGGCTCACTGCATCACGAGAGAGCCAGGATGCAGAGGCTGTATGCCCCACTTATATGACATGCTGGAAAGGCAAAACAACAGAGATAGCAAACTGATCAGTGGTGACGTGGGGTGCATGGCGGTGGGGATTTGAAGTACTCCATGTGATACTTTAACTATGGATACCTGCCCCTGTCCACTTGTCAAAATTCATAGAATTTTAAAGCCCAAAGAGTAAATCATAATGTATGCAAGTGGAATTTCATTATTTAGTATGTGGGAATCTCCCTGGGTGGAACACAGAACGTGACCAAGAATCTAACTGTATCACAACAGATTAAAACAAAATCCCTGCAGGGCAAGACGTACTGACCTGAAAGGTCTCTTTGGAAATCAGTGGAATCTGTAGACTAAAGGCAAAGGAGCAATGCATAAAGCATTCTCTTTATTTTACAAAGTTCTTTCCCGCAGGGTCATTCACAACTCTTGAGGGCCGGGCGCGTGGCTCACGCCCGCAATCCCAGCACTTCAGGAGGCTGAGGAGGGTGGATCACGAGGTCAAGATCGAGACAATCCCGACCAACATGGTGAAATCCCATCTCTACTAAAAATACAAAAATTAGCCGGGCACAGTGGCGCATGTCTGTAATCTCAGCCACTCGGAAGGCTGAGGCAGGAGAATCACTTGAACCCAGGAGGTGGAGGTTGCAGTGAGCCAAGATTGTGCCCCTGCACTCCAGCCTGGCTGCAGAGCAAACTACGTCTCAAAACAAAAACAAAAACAATTCTTGAACCACTGTATCTCCATCTGGAAAGGAGCAGTGACTTACGTAAGTGGCACACACACACCCCACACACATACACACATATACATACATATACACACCCCACATGCACACACACACATACACACACACTCACCCCCCACACATACACACACTCACCACACACACATATCCATACACATACACAC
>NW_022161171.1:0-21756 GCF_008728515.1 Papio anubis | reverse complement strand
ACCTGAGGTCAGGAGTTCAACACCAGCCTGGCCATCATGGTGAAACCCCGTCTCTGTTAGAAATACAAAAATTAGCCAGGCATGGTGATGAGTGCCTGTAATCCCAGTTACCTGTAATCCCAGTTACTTGGGAGGTTAAGGCATGAGAACTACTTGAACCCAGGAGGTGGAGGTTGCGGTGAGCCAAGATTGTGTCACTGCACTCCAGCCTGGGTGACAGAGCAAGACAAAAACAAAAACAAAAACAAAAACAAAAAACAAAACTGTTCTAGAATACAAAGTTGATTTTGATTTTTTAAAAATTCCCTCTGAGTAACACTAATAATCAAGCAAGCATTGGATGCACTGTTAGAAATAGTATGTGACACAATATTATAAGGAAAGAAAAAATTCTCTTAAGCTGGAGTGATTAGGGAAGGCTTCATGGAGGAAAAAAATATCTGATCAGGTTCTTGAAGGATGGATAAGACTTTAAAAGGCAATAACAGGGGTGGAGTAAATAAGAGGATGACATGAGTAAGGCACTTTCTTTTTCAGGAAACAGAAGCGTTCTAAGACAATTTCTAAGCAGTATAATACTGACACACCCAGTGGGGCTAAAAAAAAAAAAAAAAAGAAAAAGAAAAAGAAAGAAAGCAATATAGTCAGATGGTTTTGACTGAAGAGGATGGATCCAAAGAAATAAAACATAGAAGATTTAAATGAACCCATAGTGAGGGGCTGAGGGGTGTGTGATCCACAACTACAAAGGGTGATGAGCATACTTTCATAGGATTGATTTGGATAAGATAAAAAACATGTCTCAGTGTTCCTAGCTACTTTCAGCAGCAGGAACGCTATTTCCATAAATAAGTCCCTAAAGAAACATGTCCAGAGAAAGAAACACACAGGTGAATCCTGGAGACATTGGTCTTGGCTATAGTTGAGCACTAACTCATGACCATAATCCAGGATGTCCTTCCAGAGAGACCTGAGCTCTTTGTGAGCAGCCATTCAGTAAGCACTGAGGCCCAGAACTGCCCTGGCTCACCTCCCTCTCCTAGCAGCCTTTTGCAGAAGAGTCCTAGAATTCTCTCTCTCCTGTGGCACCTCTCTCATGGGTTATTGGCCATAACTTTCTCCCCTACATAACCTTCCCCAATAGTTCCTTCTGCAAAGAATATCTCCCACACCTCATTTCCTTTCTTGCCTTCACCAAAACACATGCTTCATTTAACTCTAGTGGATCCTTCACAGCATTGTTATAAAATTATCCATTTAATCATTAACTTCAAAATGGCTCATTCTTGTATTGCCAACATTGTTATAAAATTATCCCTGTAATCATTAACTTCAAAATGGCTCATTCTTGTATTGCCAAGGTATTATTTTATATCATGAACAAAGTATGTGCTCAAAAATGGTTTTTAACTGAACTAAGTCAAACTTACTAAGTGTTCAAAAAATGTTAACTAATTTACTTTTTGAAACTGTTGCTGGGCTTCACACTACGAATCTCCAAAAGCAGTAATTATTTTTCTGTTTTGCTTAAAATTAGATGACTGTCAGCTAACAAACAGAGCACTGTAAAGCACCTAGAAGTATTATACCTATACCAGGTGTATCTACTGCGAATCAGAGATGTCTCTTACAATAGTCACAGTAACTCAATGAGTTTTGTTTTCAACAACAGGGGAGCTAAGGAGAAAGAGGTTAAAGCTGATCAGGTTACACACCTGATAGGTGACCAAACTCCATAGGAACCCAAGGCTAGGAAAGCCATTTCAAATCCACATGAGTTTTGTTGTTGTTGCTGTTAAGCTTTTGTTTTTGCTCATCATCGCGACTATATCATTCTTCAATCTTTACTCCACCTACTTCACTGAGCTGCTCCCGCCTCCCACATCCTTTCCACCTCAGTCACATCAGCTTTTTTATTTTCCTTCATTATTTTCTTTTTACCATGACCTCTGCCAAGAACTTTCTCCTCTCTTTGCCTAGTTCAGATCTCCACTAAATGGTCACTTTCTCAGTGAAATATTCTCTGCATCCACTTGATTGTTACGTGCTCTAAAAAACATGTTTGTATATAGAAATGATCATAGTTTCTCACTATATATTCATTGCTGTGATTGTTTAATTTGTATTACCCCAACACACACAAGCTCCATGTTCATTTTATTCACTATTGTATTTCTCAACACTACCAGAGTGCCTGCATTTGCAGAATGAATTAATGATTGTCTTGAGCCATGCACCTCAGTGACTACATCTGGTCATTTTAAATTCCATGCCCTAGAAGTATCTCCAAAGTTTATTGTAGCAGAAAACGCTTTTCTGCACCTTGAGGAGTCTTTCCAAGGGTTCAATATTTAAACAATGTGACATGTGAATGAACTCAAAAGAAGCATGTCAAGGACTTCCTTGAAAGCCCTTTCTCACCCACTTCAAGAGAAATCTTTGGCAATTTATTTCAGTTTCGCCAAGAAATAAAACTCAAAATGCAAACACCACTGGTCAAGCCATTGGCCTTCATTCATTCATTCAGCAACTATTTTGTAAATACATAGGTGCTATTACAGGTGATAAGCACATCAAAAAGGCAAAGCTAGGCTGTTCCTGCCAACATGGAACTTATAGTACATAAGCAAACAAGTATATGAAGAAGAATTTTAAAGAAACATATCTACATGGAAGAACATAAAATACAGTAATGTAATACAAAGGGAATGAGAGCTATTCTAGGTAAGGTGGCCAGCAAAGGCCTCCCTGAGTATGTAATTGGTATATAAATAGATAAGCAGAACATTGAAGAGAATGAACAACCCAGAAAAGACTCATGAATAAATGGAAATGCACCACTTGAGAAAGGGAGCATTTAAACTTGGTGAAGAAGTTTCAGATGCTTTAGTGGTCGACATAGGCATGGGCAAGGACTTCATGTCTAAAACACCAAAAGCCACAGCAACGAAAGCCAAAATTAACAAATGGGATCTAATTAAACTAAAGTGTTTCTGCACAGCAAAAGAAACTACTATCAGAGTGAACAGGCAACCTACAGAATGGGAGAAAATTTTTGCAATCTACTCATCTGACAAAGGGCTAATATCCAGAACCTACAAAGAACTCAAACAAATGTACAAGAAAAAAACAAACAACCCCATCAAAAAGTGGGCAAAGGATATGAACAGACATTTCTCAAAAGAAGACATTCGTACAGCCAACAGACACATGAAAAAATGTTCATCATCACTCTCCATCAGAGAAATGCAAATCAAAACCACAATGAGATACCATCTCACACCAGTTAGAATGGCAATCATTAGAAAGTCAGGAAACAACAGGTGCTGGAGAGGATGTGGAGAAATAGGAACACTTTTACACTGTTGGTTGGATATTCAATTTTTCACTCTAGACCTCAATGGGCTTTAAATGTTTCCTTCCAAGATCTACAATAAATGCTTTTCCAAACTTCTGAATCAAAAGAAAAGTTTATCTTTGTGAGATGAATCCATGTATCTCAAAACAGTTTCACAGTTTCTTGTTTTAATGTGGAGATATTCATTTTATCACTAAAGGCCTCAACGGGTTCCAAAATTTCCCATTGCAGACACCACAAAAAGAATGTTTACAACATTCTGAATAAAAAAAGAAAAGTTTAACTCTGTAAGATGAATCCACATATCATAAAGCTGTTTCACAGATTCGCAAGTTTTGTATAACTTTCGAAAGTTATACAAAAATAGTATTTGTACCCTGCTGAATGAAAAGAAAGTTTTACTTTTGTTGGTGAAGCCAAACAGACCAAAGTGCTAACACAGATATCTTCTTTCTTGTTTTTTATCCGTGCATATTTTGTTCTTTTGATAGGCCTCAATGGGCACCCAAATTTCCCTTCATAGAGTGTACCAAAAGAGTGCATCCAATCTGTTGAATGAAGATAAAGTTTCACTGTGTAACAGAAATCCACACATCAGAAAGCAGTTTCACAGATAGCTTTTATCTGGTTCTCATCAACTGATTTTAAGTTTTCTCTTAGAAACCTCAATGGGCTCCAAAATGTCCCTTCACATACACTACAAAAGCACTCTTTCCACCTTCTGAATCAAAAGAAACCTTGAACTAAGTGAATTGAAACCAGACATAACATACGTAGATTTTGCATGAGATACGTTGTTTTTGGCTGTAGGCTTCAACGGGCATTCACATATCCCTACAGAGATACATTAAAATAATAGTGTTTCCTACTTGCTGAATAAAAAAAAGATTTACTCTGTGAGGTGAATGCATACATAAAAAAGCAGTTTCACAGCTAGGTTCTTCCATGCTTTATCTGGGGATAATTATATATCATTATAGATTCTCTAAATGTCTCTTTGCCATTTCTCCAAAGGGTGGTCACAACTTACCCAAACATCACAAAGCGGTTTCACAGATATGATTTTTCTGGTTTTTTTTTTTTTTTTCCTGCAAAAATTTACTTTTTCCCTGTAGGCCTGAATGGGATCCCGTATGTCCCATCGCAGATCCTGCAAAAAGACAGCTTCCGACCTGCTGAATGAAAGGAAAAGTTATCTTTTAGAGATAAGTCCACATATTTGATGCAACATTTATCTTCTTTCTACACTGAATCAAGGGGTACTCAGTTTTTCCTTATAGGCCTTAAGGGTCTTTCAACGTCACTTCATAGTTTCTACCTAAACAGTGTCTCAAACCTGCTGTATCAAAAGAAAGGTTTACCTCTGTAATATGAATCCACATATTGAAAAGAAGTTTCACAGATAGCTACTTTCTGGATTTACCTGGCCTTATTCCATTTTTCATTATAGTCAAAAATGGACAGCTTTAACACTGTGAGATTAATCCTCACATCGCAAGGCAGTCTCACAGATAACTTTTTAAGTTTTTATCTGGTGACATTTTGTTTTTCTCTGTAGGTCTCACAGGTTTCCCAAATGTCCAGTTGCAAATTCTGCAGAAAACATGTCTCTAATCTGCTGAATCTAAACAAAAGTTTACCTCTTTAGATGAATCCACGTATTGCAAAGATGTTTGTAATATCATTTCTTTCTCATTTTTACCTGGAGACCTTCTCTTTACAATTATAGACCTCAATGTCCCTTTACAGATTCTATGAAAACAGTTTTTACAACCTGTTGCATCAAAAGAATAGTTTGACTCTGTGAGGGGAATCCAGAGATCTCCAACTATCGGTTTCACAGATAGCTTTTTGTAGTTTTTAAGTGGGGATATTCAGTTTTTCACTACAATTATCAATTGACCCCGAAATGTCTGCAGATTCTACAAAAACGGGGTTTACAGCCTGCTGTATCAAAATAAAGGTTTATCTTGGTGAGATGAATCCACATATCACACATGAGTTCATTGTAATTTTTTCCACTTTTTTTTTTGATGCGTTAATTTCTCCTTTTGCCTAGGCTTCAGTGCCATGGTGTGATCTCAAATCACTAAAACCTCCACCTCCTGGGTTTTACTGATTCTCCCTCCTCAGCCTTCTGAGTAGCTGGGATTACAGGCCTGTGCCAAAATGCCCAGCTAATTTTGTATGTTTAGTAGAAATGAGCTTTCTCAATTTTAGTAAAGCTGGTGTGGAAATCCCAACATCAGGAGATCCACCTGCCTTGGACTCCCAAAGTGCTGAGATTACAGGCATGAACCAATGTGCCTGCACTGATTTTTCTAGTTTATATCCAAGGATATTGGGTTTTTCACTCTAGGCCTCATTGGGCTCAAAAATTTCCTCCCTCAGATTCTACAGAACGTGTTCCCAACCTGATAAATCAAAAGAAAGTTTGAAGTTTGTGAGATGAATTAATACATTACAAAGTGGTTTATGAGGTTGCTTCTGTCTAGTTTTTACCTGAGGATATTATGTTTTTCACTCTAGCTGTCTTTGGATGAAAAATTCCACATCACAGGTTCAGAAAAAAAAGTTTCCAAACTGCTGAATCAAAATAAAGTTTAACTTATGAGATTAAGCTACACATCACAAAGCAGTTTCACAGATAGCTTCTTTACTTTTTATATTGTGGTATTCATTTTTTCAATATTGGTCAAATGTGTTCTGAAATGTCCCTTTGCAGATCATAAAAAAAGAGTCTTTCCAAACCATTGAATCAAAAGAAAGTTTTAACTCTGTGGGATGAATCCACAGATGAAAAAGCCGTTTATGAAATTGTTTCTTTATAGTTTTTATTTTAACATACTCCATTTTTCACTATAGGCCTCAATGGTCTTTAAAATGTTCCTTTGCAGATTCTACAAAAAGTGTTTCCAAAGTAACGAATCAAGGGAATTGTTTAGCTCTGTGAGATGAATTCACAGATAGCAAAGCAATTTCACAGATACTTTCCTTCTAGTTTTTAACTGTAGATATCTCTTTTTTTGCCATGTGCTGCAATGGGCTCAAAATATTAATTTTTTTTTTTTTTTCTTGAGACGCAATCTTGCTCTGTCACCCAGACTGGAGTGCAGTGTTGCCATCTTGGCTCACTGCAATCTCCGCCTCCCAGGTTCACACCATTCTCCTGCCTCAGCCTCCCGAGTAGCTGGGGCTACAGGTGCCCGCCACCACTGCCGGGTAATTTTTTGTATTTTTAGTAGAGACGGGTTTTCACAGTGTTAGCCGGGATGGTCTCAATTTCCTGACCTCGTGATCCGCCCGCCTCGGCCTCCCAAAGTGCTGGGATTACAAGAGTGAGCCACCATGCCTGGCCTATTTTTTAAAAATAGAGACTTTCTAACTGGTTGAATTAAAACGAAGGTTTACTTGTACAAGATGAATCAAGACATCACAATGCTATTTTAGAAAAAGCTTTTTTCTAGTTTTATTTGGTTATATAACACCTCCATTAAAAGAATAGGAAAACTCCGTAAGATGAATTAACACATCCATAGCCATTTCTCAGATAGCTTCTTTTTAGTTTTTATCTTGATATATCTCCTTTGTCACCATCGGCTTCAAGGCGATCCAAAGAATCCTTCGTCAGAGACCAAAAAAGAGTGCTAAAAAACTGCTCCATGAGAAAACTGGTGTATCTCTGTGAGACGAATGCACACATCAAAAAGCTATTTTTCACAAGGCTTCTGTCCAGTTTTCATTTGAGGATACTTCGTTTTTCACCATAGGCCTCAAAGTCCTCCCATGTATCCCTTTGCACATTCTACGAAAATGGACTTAGCAAGCTGCTGAACGAAAAAGTGTAACTCTGTAAGATGAATTCACACATCATGAAGCACTTTATCAGAGAGTTTATTTCTAGTTGTTATGTGGGGATACACCCTTTGTCACCATAGGCTTCATGGCGATCCAAAATATCCCTTCTCAGATTCTATCAAAACATTGAGGCTAAACTGCTCTATGAAAAAGAATAGTTCAGCTCTGTGACATGAATTCACGCATCACAAAGCAGTTTCTCCAAAAGCTTCTTTCTACTTTTTGCTGAATTCTCCATTCTCATTCTGGGTAGGGTTGGGATTTGGTGGGAGTACATGTACCTCAAGTCGAATCATGATCTTATTGGAGAGAGCTCAGTAGGAAACTAATAACCTATTCATTTAAACAACTTTTTCTGTTAGTCTTTTTGTTGAACTTCATAGAATTAATAGAGAAAGACTTTTGGTTAGAGTGTATGTTTCTTAGAAGAGATGTGACTCCATCTTAAGATTTTAAGATCACTCCATTTTAAGAGACTCTTAAAAAAATAAGGATTGTCACTGCAGGAGTGTACAGAGCACCTCAACTATTGGAGTCCAGGTGGTCTCTTGGGTGGGTCATAAAATCTGAGTCATAAGAACCTCATGGCAAAGAAAACTTGAAGCTGCGAAGTCTCACATAGTCATTTGCTGAAAACTGAAGTATCCCAGCAAATGTGGGGTTAGACCTCCTTAGAGAAACACGTTCCAATATGAGATCAAACCTGACAATTTTGCATGCTAACCTGGACTGTTTCTTATTACAGCAAAGGAGATGGGCTTTTTGTTTGCTTTGGGTGTATTTGTTTTTGCTGCCAAAGTGTTGTAATGTCATAATTATTTAATATGTATGAGGCCTAGTTGTGTACTAGGGAGAGTCAAAATACATTTACTATGAAATGAGATCAGCTCCAGTTGCTTAAACAGCTCCAGTTGTAATAATAAAAAGCTAAGACTTGATGCCAAGCACTACTTCTAGGTATATTAACTCAATGGACTCCTCAAGGATTACTTCCTCATGATGGTCCTCTTTGGAAAGGATCCTATATTTCTACGAAAACTGAAGCTTGAGTGTTAAGGAACTTGGTTTAAACTCACAATAATATCATTTAGTGAAGGTCAGCGTTTAGATTTAAAGCCAGGCACCTCATTCTAGAGAGCCTGTGGCTCAACCGCTGAGCTTTCATATACTGCTTGTTAGTGTTGTTGGTGAAGTGATAGTAGAAGTAGACACAGGCTAGAGTTCTCCATTTCTAAACCCAAAAATCTATAGCTATTAACACTGAAGACAGCAACTTCCAATTAAATAAACTGGGATGAGACCCAGAAGAATGTGCTAATCTGTTGGTCACCATCTGCAGTTTATCTGCTTGTCTATCTGCAGTAGAACTGTTTTAGAAACTTTGCTGAACGAAATTGAACATAGAAAGCTGACTGAAGGGAAAACAGAGAAGGTGGGATAGTTGAGAAGGGAGTAAGATCAGACAAATGGCAATGCTCTGTGGGATACTGTGTCTAAGCAGAACAGTCAAGGGATTCAGTTCTCAGAAGCTGTTCAGGCAGACGCCCTCCTTAGAGGGTCGGTTAGTGCCTTGCTGTATGCACATTTGAGGCTGTTCAAAGCATGAGGGAGGCATGATCTGTGCTCATTCCAGACATCCAAAGCACCAGGGAGGCAGGATCTGTGTTCATTTCAGGTGTCTTATCTCGCTGCCACTTCCAGGCCTGCCCGTTACAGACAATATATTTACTACCTTCTCCCTTCTCCTTTATTTTTACTTCTGGATGTGCCATGGTGAATATTTTTCAGGGGAATGGGGGGAATAGTTTCCTTCTCAAGCTGGGTTGAAACCTAGCACTATGATTAGGGTTACACTATCCTCTGCCTGCCTCTCCCCTAACTCCTGCTGTGTATAGGTGGGCACGGCTCAAGCATCCTCGGGGCTGGGAGAAGGCTGCATTAGGAATGTTCCTCCCAGCAGAAGCTGGCCAGTGGGAGGCTTGTAGGCACTTTCTAATTTACCATTCTCCTCTAGAACTATGCAGCAGTCTGAGGGGTTGTTTGGAGGATTCTCCCCAGTCATTCCCATTGCTAGCTTTTGGGGCCTTCTCCCATAGTTCATAGCCACATACTAATGGGCTTTATTCCTAAAGCCCTGTCCTGGGGGTTTTTGAAGAAAAAGAATGAAGATCAACATGCCTTTCCTAGCCCGAAATTACACTGTTTGACTCATATAGTGAGGAGCTTTATAATCTGTCATCCTTTTGGGATTGTCTGTACTATAAGGATATTCTCTGGGACTTACACTTATGTAACCAAGATTTTCTGCAATGGGGATCTCCCATGATGGGGAATTCAGAAGAAGGCTGGCATAGGCTTCTAACATATACCAGTGCTCCTTGATGCCTGTGAATATGGGGAAAGGGCGAGGAGAGTTTGAGAACAGATAAGAGACATTTGAATTTCTCCATGCCTTCTGAAAAACCGTGTGCAGAGATGAATTGAAACTTTCCTTGTTAGCATTATAAATCTAAACACTTTCCTTGCTAGGCCGCAATGGCTTAATAATATCCTCTAAAGAATCTATGTTCACTCTACTTGCATCCATTTATATCCCCTTTTTCCAATTCTGCATTGTCTCTGGACACTTCTATTTCCAAATGTCACCTGTTTAAGGAATAGCACTTACCTTGTCTTGCACTGTGAATCCAAATTTCTGTGAAAAACGGTCTCTGGACGTTGTTCCCACTTGAGATTGCTGAGTGTCATGAACATTGGTTTTGAAGAGTGTGGAGTGTTATTGGAAGACAGCTTAAGGCTAAACGTGGTTGTGCAATATGGTTCCTACCCACTGTCCAGCAGGTGGTTGGATACAGTTATGCCATGCTCTGCTTCTTGGTTTGTTCCATTCAAAGCATGAAAAAATTAAAGCAAAATGTAGAATATCTTCAATGAATTCAAATTCTCTTAAGCTCACTTTTATCTCCTTTCTATAAGACTCAGTCATTATTTCTGAATATGCCATCAATTTTATGTGAGTGAAAACTCAGTTTAGTTTTAAAAACACATATATAAATAATAAGATGCCAAGTTCTACAGTAAAATTCTTGTGACATAAACACTGAGATTTTGGATTCAAATAAATAGTTTTAGATAACACTCAGAAAGATCTTTTCTCCTAATTAGCTTCTATTGCCTCCATCCTAAGTTGATATGTAGCTTCACTGTTAGAAAGGATTTCCACACACACCCTGAATTCAAAAATCATAAGTATTCTGCAACTCTGTTTTCAAACAAAGCATCTGCAATTCTATTTTCAAACAGGTGGTTACTCATGAGAACTTCTTTAAACTGCAACGACCACACAGAGGTGGATGTCTAGCAACATTTGGCGACTCATGATTTTGTTCTGACCTTGTCTTTCACTGTTTTTCTTTTCCTTCTTTTCTTTTTTATTTTTTATTTTTTTTATTAATATTTATATTTTAAGTTCTAGGGTAGATTGACACTGACTTTGATTTTTCTTTTTCTCTCTTTCTTTCGGTCACCGTCAGTGTGTGTAGTTCCCTTCCTGAGTCCAAGTGGATCTCATTGTTACCTCCCACCATGAGTGAAAACACGCAGTGTTTCGTTTTCTGTTCTGTGATAGTTTGCTGAGAAGGATGGTTTCAGCCACATCCATGTCCCTACAAATTGACACGAACTCATCCTTTCTTATGGCTGCATAGTATTCCATGGCATATGCAGCCACATTTTCTAATCCAGCCCGTCACTGATGGACATTTGGTTGATTCCCAAGTATTTGCTAATATTGTGAACAGTGTCACAATAAACATACGTGTATGTACCTTATGTAGCAACATGACTTATAATCCCTAGTATATCCCAAAGGAGTAATGGGATGGCTGGTCTATATGGTATTTCAAGTTCTAGATCTCTGAGGGGAATCACTTCCACACTGCTTTCCCCACAATGGTGGAACCATTTACAGTCCCACCAACAGTAAAGTGTTCTATTTCTCCACATCCCTTCCAAAGCGTCTGTTGTTTCCTGACTTTTAATGATTTCATTCTAACTGCGTGAGATGCATTCCCATTGTGGTTTTGAATTACATTTCGATGGCGATGATAATACATTTTTTCATGTGGTCTGCTGGCTGTAAGAATGTCTCTTTGAGAAGTGGGCTCCGTTCATATCCTTTGCCCAATTTTTGATGGGGTTGTTTTTTTTTCTTGTAGATTTGATTGAGTTCGTGGTTCTGGATATAGCCCTTGTCAGAGATTTAGAGACGCCTCTCCCGCCTCTGTAGTTCGCCTGTTCACTCTGATAGTAGATTCTTTTGCTGCGCAGAAGTACCCTTGGCTTAATTTTAGATACCGCTTTAGTCAATTTTGGCTTTTGTTGCCATTGCTTTGTAATGACCTGAAGTCCTTGTCCATGCCTTATGTTCCACTACTAAAGCATCTGAAACTTCTTCACCAAGCTTAAATGCTCCCTTTCAGGTGGTACATTTCCACTTGTCTATATTTCTTCTGGTCACCCATTCTCTTCAATGTTCTGCTTATCTATATTTATAGTACCAATTAGACACTCAGGGAGGCCTTGCTGGCCACCCACCGCAGAATAGCGCTTTCCTACCCTTTGTATTACATTACTGTATTTTATCTTCTTCCATGTAGATATGTTTCTTTAAAAATTTCTTCATTACTTGTTTTGTTTATGTACTATAAGTCTACGTTGGCAGGAACCTTCTTGCCTTTTTTACTGATGTGCTTATCACCCGTAATAGCACCTAATAGCTATTTTACAAAAATAGTTGCTGAATGAATGAGTGAAGGCCGCATGGCTTCTGGACCAGTGCTTGCATTTTGAGTTTTATTTCTTAAGGCTTAAATAAATTGCCAAAGGGATTTCTGCACTACTAACTAAAGAAGTGGTAGAGAAGGGCTTTTTTCAGCAGTCCTTATACGCTCTTTGAGTTCTGTTCACAGGTCACATTGTTTAAATATTGAACCCTTGGAAGACTCCTCCAAAGGTAGAAAAAGGGTTTCACTGCTCACAATAAGCTTTGGAGATACTTCCTTTAGGGCATGGAATTTTAAAATGACCAGATGTAGTCACTGAATATATGGCTCAAGACAATCATTAATTACTTGCAAATACTTACCAGGGCACCTGGTAGTGTTGAGACTACAATAGTGAATAAAATGAACATGGAGCTTGTGTGTTGGGGTAATACAAATTAAACAATCACAACAATAAATATATAGTGAGAAACTATGATCATTTCTTTTTTTTTTTTCTTTTTTTGAGATGGAGTCTCGCTCTGTCACCCAGGCTGAGTGCAGTGGCCTGGATCTCAGCTCACTGCAAAGCTCTGCCTCCGGTTGCTCCACCTCACCCGGCTGGTTTTTTGTATTTTTTAGTAGAGACGGGGTTTCACCGTGTTAGCCAGGATGGTGTCGATCTCCTGACCTCGTGATCCGCCCATCTCGGCCTCCCAAAGTGCTGGGATTACAGGCTTTAGCCTCCGCGCCCGGCACTATGATCATTTCTACATAGAAACATGCTTTTAGAGCAGGTAACAATCAAGTGGATCAGAGAATATTTCACTGAGAACGTGACTATTTAGTGGAGACTTGAACTAGGCAAAGAGAGGGGAGAAAGTTCTTGGCAGATGTCCTTAGGCAAAAGAAAATGGGAGAAAAAAGAAAAGAAGCCCCAGTGTGACTGAGGTGGAAAGGATGAGAAGGGCAGATCTGGTGAAGTAGGTGGAGCCCAGACTGAAGGATGATATAGTGCGATGATGATCAAAAACAAAAGAAGGAACTACAAGAACAACAAAAACTCATGTGGATTTTGAAGTAACACCAGCCTTAGGTTCACATATGAGTTTGGTCACCTATCAGGTGTGTAACCTGAGCTGCTTTAACCTCTTTCTCCTTAGCTTCCTGTTGTTGAAAACAAAACTCATTGAGTTACTGTGAATATTGTAAGAGATATATCTGATTCGCAGTAGATACACATGGTATAGGTATAATACTTCTAGGTGCTTTACAGTGCTCTGTTTGTTAGCTGACAGTCATCTAATTTTAAGCAAAACAGAAAAATAATTACTGCTTTTGGAGATTCGTAGCATGAAGCCCAGCAACAGTTTCAAAAAGTAAATTAGTTAACATTTTTTGAACCCTTAGTAAGTTTGACTTAGTTCAGTTAAAAACCATTTTTCGGCACATACTTTGTACATGATATAAAGTAATACTTTGGCAATACAAGAATGAGCCATTTTGAAGTTAACGATTAAATGGATAATTTTATAACAATGTTGGCAATACAAGAATGAACCATTTTGAAGTTAATTATTAAATGGATAATTTATAACAATGTTGTGAAGGGTCCAATAGAGTTAAATTAAGCATGTGTTTTGGTGAAGGCAAGAAAGGAAATGAGGTGTGGGAGATATTCTTTGCAGAAGGAAGTATTGGGGAAGGTTATGGAGGCGAGGATGTTACAGCCAGTAACGCATGAGAGAGGTGCCACAGGAGAGAGAGAATTGTAGGACTCTTCTGCAAAAGGCTGCTAGGAGAGGGAGGTGAGCCAGGGCAGTCCTGGGCCTCTGTGCTTACTGAATGGCTGCTCACAAAGAGCTCGCGTCTCTCTGGAAGGACATCCTGGATTATGGTCATGAGTTAGTGCACTCCCAAATACCACTTTGCAGATTACACGAACATAGTGTTAGCAAACTCCTTTATAAAGAGAAAGATGTAATTCTGTGAGATGAAATCACACATAATAAAGATGTTTCTCAGAAAGCAACTTTCTCGTTTTTATTTGAGGATGTTACCTTTTTCAGCATAAGGTTCAATGCGATTCAAAACACCATTTTTGAGATTCCCCAAAAACACTGGTAACAGACTGCTCCATGAAACGAATGTTTAATTCTGTGAGATGAATTCACACATCAGAAATCAGTCTCTAAGAAAACTTCTTTCTGGTTTTCATCTGAGGATATTTCCTTTTTCACCATATGCCTCAGTGCACTCCCAAATATCACTTTGCAGATTACAGGAACACAGTGTTAGCAAACTCCTTCATGAAGAGAAAGGTGTAATTCCGTGAGGTGAATTCACACATCAAAGAGAAGTTTCCCAGAAAGCTTTTTTCCAATTTTCCTTTGAGGATACTTCCTTTGTCTTCTTAGGCTTCAATGCAATAAAAAATATCCCTTTTCAGATTCCCCCAAAAGAGTGGTAACAGACTGCTCCAGAAAAAGAAAATGTAACTCTGTGAGACGACTTCACACATCACATCAGAGAACAGTTTCTCAGAAACCTTCTTTCTACTTTTCATCTGAGGATATTTCCCTTTACACAATGTGCCTCAGTACCCTCCCAAGTATCACCTAGCAGAATACAGGAACAGAGTGTTAGCAAACTCCTTCATGAATAGAAAGGTGTAATTCTGTGAGGTGAATTTACACATCACAAAGAAGTTTCTCAGAACGTTTCTTTCTCGTTTTTATTTGAGGATATTTCCACTGTCAGTGTAGGCTTCAATGAGATTAAATTATCATTAGTCAGGCTCCCCAAAAACAGTGGTAACAAAGTGCTCTATGAAAAAATGTGTAACTCTGTGAGATGAATTCACACATCAGAAAACGGTTTCTCAGATACTATCTTTCTAGTTTTCATCTGAGGATATTTCCTTTTTCACCATATGCCCCAGTGCACTCCCAAATATCACTTTACAGATTACAGGAACACAGTGTTAGCAAACTCCATCATGAAGAGAAAGGTGTAATTCTGTGAGGTGAATTCACACATCACAAAGAATTTTCTCAGAGAGCTTCTTTCTAGTTTTTATTTGAGAATATTTCCTTTGTCTATGTAGCCTACCAAGCGATAAACATATCAATTCTCAGGTCCCCTAAAAACAGAGGTAAGAGACTGCCCCATGAAAGGAAAGCGTAACTCTGTGAGACGAATTCACACATCAGAGAACAGTTTCTCTGAAACCTTCTTTCTAATTTTAATCTGAGGATATTTCCTTTTTCGCCATATGCCTCAGTGCACTCCGAAATATCACTTTGCAGATTACATGAACACAGTGTTAGCAAACTCCTTCATGAAGAGAAAGGTGTAATTCTGTTATGTGAATTCACACATCATAAAGAAGTTTCTCAAAAAGCTTCTTTCTAATTTTCACTTGAGAATATTTCATTTGTTGAAGTAGGCTTCAATGCAATAAAAATATCATTTCTCAGGTTCCCCAAAAACAGTGGTAACAGACTGCTCCAGGAAAAGAAAGTGTAACTCTTTTAGACGAATTCACACATCAGAGAACAGTTTCTCAGAAATCTTCTTTCTATTTTTCATCTGAGGATACTTCCTTTTTCACCATATGCTTCAGTGCACTCCGAAATATCACTGTGCAGATTACAGGAACACAGGGTTAGCAAACTCCTTCATGAAAAGTTTCTTTGTAGTTTTTATTTGATGATATTTCCTTTGTTCAAGTAGGCTTCAATGTGATAAACAATATCATTTCTCATGTCCTTTGAGATATCATGTCCTTCAATATCATGTCCTTTGTCCGCGTAGGCTTCAATGTGATAAAAATATCACTTCTCAGGTTCCCCAAAAACAGTGGTAACCGACTTCTGTAGGAAAAGAAAGTGTAACTCTTTGAGACGAATTTAATCATCAGAGAATAGTTTCTCAGAAATCTTCTTTCTGCTTTTCATCTGAGGATACTTCCTTTTTGACCATATGCCTCAGTGCATTCCAAATATCACTTTGCAGATTACAGGAACACAGTGTTAGCAAACTCCTTCATGAAGAGAAAGGTGTAATTCTGCGAGGTGAATTGACATATAATAAAGATGTTTCTCAGAAAGCTTCTTCCTCATTTTTATTTGAGGATATTTCCTTTGTCAGCATAGCCTTCAATGCGATTCGAAATATCATTTCAAAGATTCCCCTAAAACACTGGTAACAGACCACTACATGAAACGAATGTTTAACTCTGTGAGATGAATTCATACATCAGAAATCAGTTTCTCAGAAGGCTTCTTTCTGGTTTTCATCTGAGGATATTACCTTTTTTACCTTATGCTTCTAGGTGCTAACAAATATCCATTTGCAGATTCTACCAAAACAGTGGTAGCAAACTGTTTCATGAAGAGGAAGGTGTATTTCATTGCGATGAATTCACAATTCCCAGAGAAGTTTCCCAGAAAGCTTTTTTCTAGCTTTCATTTGAGGATACTTCCTTAGTCTTCTTAGGCTTCATTGCAATAAACAATATCCCTTTCAGATTCCCCAAAAAGAGTGGTAACAGAGTGCTCCAGAAAAAGTATTTGTAACTCTGTGAGACGAATTCACACAACAGAGAACAGTTTCACAGAAACCTTCTTTCTAGTTTTCATCCGAGGATATATTGTTTTTCACCATAAGCCTCAGAGCACTCCCAAATATCACTTTCCTGATAATAAGAACACCATATTAGCAAATGCCTTCATGAAGAGAAAGGAGTAATTCTGTGAGGTGATTTCACACATCACAAAGAAGATTATCAGAAAGGTTCTTTCTAGTTTTTACTTGAGTATATGTCCTTTGTCAGCATAGGCTTCAATGCGATTCGAAATATCATTTCTGAGATTCCTCTAAAACACTGGTAACAGACTGTCCATGAAAGGAATGTTTAACTCTGTGAGATGAATTCACACATGAGAAATCAGTTTCTCAGAAAGCTTCTTTCTGGTTTTCATCTGAGTATATTTCCTTTTTAACCTTATTCTTCTATGCGCTAACAAATATCCATTTGCAAATTCCACCAAAGCAGTGCTAGCAAAATGTTTCATGAAGAGGAAGGTGTATTTCATTGTGATGAATTCACGAATCCCAGAGAAGTTTCCCAGAAAGCTTTTTTATAACTTTCATTTGAGGATACTTCGTTTGTCTTCTTAGGCTTCGGTGCGATAAAAAATATCCTTTTTCAGATTCCCCAAAAAGAGTGGTAAGAGACTGCTCCAGCAAAAGAAACTGTAACTCTGTCACACGAATTCACACATAAGAGAACAGTTTCTCAGAAAACTTCCTTTTAGTTTTTATTTGAGGATATTTCCTTTGTCCGCATAGGCTTCAATGCGATAAAACTATCCCTTCACAGGTTCCCCCAAAACAGTGGTAACAGACTGTTCCAGGAAAAGAAAGTGTAACTATGTGAGACGAATTCACACATTAGAGAACTGTTTCCCAGAAACCTTCTTTCTACTTTTCATCAGAGGATATTCCCTTTTTCACCATATGCCTCAGTGCACTCCCAAATATCACTTTGCAGATTACAGGAACACAGTGTTAGCAAACTCCTTCATGAAGAGAAAGGTGTAATTCTATGAGGTGAATTCACACATCATATAGAAGTTTCTCGGAAAGCTTCTTTCTAGTTTTTATTTGATGGTATTTCCTTTGTCCGTGTAGGCTTCAATGTGATAAAAATATCACTTCTCAGGTTCCCCAAAAACAGTGATAACACACCGCTCCAGGAAAAGAAAGTGTAACTCTGTGAGATGAATTCACACAACAGAGAACAGTTTCTCTGAAACCTTCTTCCTAGTTTTCATTTGAGGATATTTCCTTTTCAACCATATGCCTCAATGCACTCCCAAATGTCACTTTGTAGATTACAGGGACACAGAGTTAGCAAACTCCTTTATTTAGAGAGAGGTATAATTCTCTGAGGTGATTTCACACATAATAAAGATGTTTCTCAGAAAGCTTCTTTCTCCTTTTTACTTGAGGATATTTCCTTTGTCATCAAAGTCTTCAATGCGATCCAAAATATCATTTCTGAGATTCGCCAAAAACACTGGCAGCAGACAGCTCCATGAAACGAATGTTTACCTCTGTGAGATGAACTCACACATTAAAAATCAGTTTCTCAGAGCACTTCTCTCTGGTTTTCATCAGAGGATATTTTCCTTTTTACCTTATGCCTCTATGCGCTCCTAAATATCCTTTTGCAGATTCCATGAAAAAAATGCTAGCAAATTGTTTCAAGAAGAGGAAAGTGCATTTCATTGGGGTGAATTCACACATCACAGAGAAGTTTCCCAGAAAGATTTTTTTTCTAACTTTCATTTGAGGACACTTCTTTTGTCTTCTTAGGCTTCAATGAGATAAAAAGTATCTCTTTTCAGATTCCCCAAAAGAGTGGTAACAGACTGCTCCAGAAAAAGAATTTGTAACTCTGTGAGACAAATTCACACGGCAGAGAACAGTTTCACAGAAACCTTCTTTCTAGTTTCCATCCGAGGATATTTCCTTTTTCACCATAAGCCTCAGAGCACTCCTAAATATCACTTCTAGGATTACAGGAACACAGTGTTAGCAAACTCCTTCATGAAGAGAAAGGTGTAATTCTGTGAGGTGAATTCAAAATCACAAAGAAGATTCTCAGAAAGCTTCCTTCTAGTTTTTATTTCAGGATATTTCCTTTGTCCGTCTAGGCTTCAATGCGATAAAAATTATCACTTCTCATCGCTACTCCAAAAAATAACAGTGGTAAATAGACTGCTCCAGAAAGGTGTATGCAACTCTGTGAGACGAATTCACACATCAGAGAGCAGTTTCTCGGAAACCTTCTTTTTAGTTTTCATCCTATGATATTTCCTTTTTCACCACATATCTCAGTGCACTCCCAAATATCACTTTGCAGATTACAGGAACACAGGGTTAGCAAACTCCTTCATGAAGAGAAAGGTGTAATACTGTATGGTGAATTCACACGTCACAAAGAAGTTTCTCAGAAAGCTTCTTTCCAGTTTTATTTGAGGATATTTCCTTTCTCCGTGTAGGCTTCAAAGCGATAAAAGTATCACTTCTCAGCTTCCTCAAAAATAGTGCTAACAGACTGCTCCATGAAAGGTAAGTGTAACTCTGTGAGACGAATTCACACATCAGAAAACTGTTTGTCAGAAAGCTTCTTTCTGCTTTTCATCTGAGGATATTTCCATTATCACCATATGCCTCAGTGTACTCCCAAATATCACTTTGCAGATTACAGGAACACAGTGTTAGCAAACTCCTTCATGAAGAGAAAAGTGTAATTCTGTGAGGTGAATTCACACATAACAAATACGTTTCTAAGAAAATTTCTTCCTCATTTTTATTTGAGGATTTTTCTTTTGTCAGCATAGTCTTCAACGTGATTTGAAATATCATATCTGAGATTCCCCTAAAACACTGGTAACAGACTGTCCATGAAAGGAATGTTTAACTGTGTGAGATGAATTCACACATCAGAAATCAGTTTCTCAGAAAGCTTCTTTCAGGTTTTCATCTGAGGATATTTCCTTTTTTACCTTATGTGCTCCCAATTATCCATTTGAGGATTCCACCAAAACAGTGGTAGTAAACTGTTTCATGAAGAGGAAGGGGTATTTCATAGTGATGAATTCACAATCCCAGAGAAGTTTCCCAGAAAGCTTTTTTCTAACTTTCATTTGAGGATACATCCTATGTCTTCTTAGGCTTCAATGCGACAAAACGTATCCCTTTTCAGATTCCCAAAAAAGAATGGTAACAGAGTGCTCCAGGAAAAGAAATTGTAACCCTGTGAGACGAATTCACACATCAGAGAACCATTTCTCAGAAACCTTCTTTCTAGTTTTCATCTGAGATTATTACTTTTTTCACCATGAGCCTCAGAGCACTCCCAAATATCACTTTGCCAATTACAGGAACACAGTGTTAGCAAACTCCTTCATGAAGAGAAAGGTGTAATTCTGTGAGGTGAATTCACACATCACTACGAAGATTCTCAGAAAACTTCTTTTTCGTTTTTATTTGAGGATACGTCCTTTGTCCATGTAAGCTTCAATGTGATAAAAATATCATTTCTCAGGTTCCCCAAAAACAGTGGTATCAGACTGCTCCAGGAAAAGAAAGTGTAACTCTTTGAGACGAATTCACACATCAGATAACCGTTTCTCAGAAACATTCTTTCTGTTTTTCATCTGAGGATATTTCCTTTTTCAACATATACCTCAGTGCACTCCCAAATATCACTTTGCAGATTACACGAACACAGTGTAAGCAAACTCCTCCTTGAATAGAAAGGTGTAATTCTGTGAGTTGAATTCTCACATAATAAAGATGTTTCTCATAAAGCTTCTTTCTCATTTTTATTTGAGGATATTTCTTTTGTCAGCATGGGCTTCAAAGTGAATCGAAATATCATTTATGAGATTCCCCTTAAACACTGGTAATAGACTACTCCATGAAATGAATGTTTAACTCTGTGAGATGAATTCACACATCAGAAATCAGTTTCTCAGAAAGCTTCTCTCAGGCTTTCATATGAGGATATTTCCTTTTTTATCTTCTGCTTTGATGTGCTCCCAAATATCCTTTTGCAGATTCCACGAAAACAGTGGTAGCAAACTGTTTCATGAAGAGGAAGGTGTATTTCATTGGGATGAATTCACTCATTACAGAGAAGTTTACCAGATACCTTTTTTCTAACTTTCATTTGAGGATACTTCCTTTGTCTACATAGGCTTCAATGCGATTAAAAAAAAAATCCCTTTTCAGATTCCCAAAAAGAGTGGTAACAGACTGCTCCATGAAAAGAAAGTGTAACTCTGTGAGACGAATTCCCACATCAGAGAACAGTTTCTCAGAAACCTTCTTTCTAGTTTCCATCCGAGGATATTTCCTTTTTCACCATAGGCCTCAGTGCACTGCCAAGTATCACTTTGCAGATTACAGGAACACAGTGTTAGCAAACTCCTTCATGAAGACAAAAGTGTAATATTGTGAGGTGAATTCACACATCATAAAGAAGTTTCTCAGAAAGCTTCTTTCCAGTTTTCTTTGAGGATATTTCCTTTGTCTGCGTCAGCTTCAATGCGATAAAATTATCACTTCTCAGTTTCCCCAAAAACAGTGGTAACAACTGCTCCATGAAAGGTAAGTGTAACTCTGTGAGACGAATTCACACATCAGAGAACAGTTTCTCAGAACCCTTCTTTCTACTTTTCACCTGAAGATATTTCCTTTTTCTACCTATACCTCAGTGGACTCCCAAATATCATTTTTTAGATTACAGGAACACAGTGTTAGCAAACTCCTTCATAAAGAGAAAAGTGTAATTCTGTGAGGTGAATTCACACATAATAAAGGTGTTTCTCAGAAAGCTTATTTTTCGTTTTTATTTGAGGATATTTTCTTTGTCAACATAGGCTTCAATGCGACTCAAAATATCATTTTTGAGATTCCCCTAAAACTCTGGTAACAGACTGCTGCATGAAACGAATGTTTAACTCTGTGAGTGAATTCACACATCAGAAATCCGTTTCTCAGAAAGCTTCTTTCAGGTTTTCCTCTGAGGATATTTACTTCTTTACCTTATACTTCTATGTGCTCCCAAATATCCATTTGCAGATTCCACCAAAACAGAGGTAGCATACTGTTTCATGAAGAGGAAGGTGTATTTCATATGGATGAATTCACAATTCCCAGAGAAGTTTCCCAGAAAGATTTTCCTAACTTTCATTT